>NC_141822.1:8523082-8823082 GCF_982586985.1 Callionymus lyra
CTGATCCACAGACCTCAGAGCCCAAGCTGGGGTGTAAGTCTGGATCAGATCACTGATGGAAGGTCTGACCATGAATAGATCTCAAAGTAAGAATTAAAAATTGATCCTGAAAGAAACTGGCAGCCAGTGAAGAGTTTTAAGGATCGGAGAAATGTGAGTTCTTCTACTAGAGCAGGTCAGAATTCTCGCTGCAGAGTTTTGTATTTACTGCAGGCGAGACAGATCCTTCTTGTTAAGACATGAAGACAAACTTTTTCAATAGTCTAAACGAGAAGAACATTGAAATATGTCGATAAATGAAGCAGGTATTCAGGAAACCGGGGAGAATGCAAGACAAGCCAAGAAGCAAGGGGGAGTTAGTAAGTCAGGCCTTTGGATTGTTGTGGTCAAAATTCATCCATGTTTCTATTACTGTGTCGTCAACACGACTCGAGGTAGGAGAAGCTCCTCATCCCTCCATGCTCCCATTTTTTTGGGCGAGCTCAGGATTTTCTTTCTCCATTCGGGCCACCGGTGATTGAACGAGTCCATGTCTATGAGGCTTAATCCGGGGTTGGAAAGAGCACGACGTAGAGTCGAACACACGCACTTGGACGCGGGCGCTCAAATTTGAGATCCAGATGTTTTCGCAGAGGAGCTGCATCCGCAGGGCGGCACGCCGCTCCCGTGGCAGCCGCCCAAGCTGCTTATTGACGGGCAGATTTAACCTCCATCCACTTCATTGAGGCGCCGTTTTTGTCGGACCACAAACACACTCATCATGTGTCAGATGATGCCGGCGGGAGGCGGAGTATCTGCAAAACAGACCGGGCAGGAGAAATAATGCCTTTGGTTGCATAATCTGAGCTCATCCATGGATGTCCCCCCACAGCCCCCCACAACCAAGGTTGATTGACAGTAGGTTGAGTAAGCACAAGTGTTGCTCGTCCATGACAAATGATTCCGAGTACAAACATTAATATTTATGTTTTTAATACTCAGACTTATTGAACCTGCCACATCCTTCGATTGGCTTTAAGCTCATTGCTCCGACAGCCCGTTTATCTTGTCTTCTCCAATCACTACTTCGTGATTTCATACCTCAGATATTTAAAAAAACATTTCCAATAAGATTACATTTAGTCAGAATAGGTTCACCCGCTGACCGACCTAACCTGAAGTCACTTTGTTAAAAAATAATTGTGTCCATCATTAGAAAATATTTATTTAAAACCAAGTATTATAGAGCAGGGATCACCATCTGGTGGTCTGAACTAGTCTGAGCAAAGTAGTCCACTTAGATAAAGATTAGATCCGATTTATTTTTTTTACATTTATGGAAAAAACTATTTTCTAATGGGGCGCACGGTGGCGCAGTGGTTGGCACGATCAACTCATATCAAGAATGTTCAATTACAGGTCGGGAGGTAGTCAATTAGTGACCTTTCTGTGTGGAGTTGTATGTTCTCCACGTGTTTCGTGGGTTTACGGGCACTTCGGTTTCCTCCCACAGTCCAAAAACATACAGAGGTGTATTGGGAACTTGGGAAATTTGTCAGTAGGTATGAGTGTGTGTGGTAGGTAGGTAGGCAGGCAGGTAGGTGGGTAGGTAGGTCGATAGGTCGAAAGGTCGATAGGTAGGTCAGTAGGTCGGTAGGTAGGTTGATAGGTCATTAGGTCGATAGGTCGTTAGGTTGATAGGTAGGTCAGTAGGTCGGTAGGTAGGTCGATAGGTCTGTAGGTTGATAGGGAGTGCGGTAGGTAGGTCAGTAAGTCGGTAGGTAGGTTGGTAGGTCGGTTGTTAGGTAGGTCGGCAGGTCGGTAGGTGGATAGATAGGTTGATAGGTCGGTAGAACATCTTGAGAGGAGATCACTGGACAAACAACTGTCCATCATGGATGATGACAGTCATCCTCTCAACACTGTCATCAGTGAGCAGAGAAGCAGAATGAAGCACGAATGCTCCTCCCAGGTGCAAAACAAATAGACTCAAGGACTCATTCATTCCTCGGGCTATTAAATTGTACAATTCTGACTTTGGGGGCAGGAGTGGAGTAAAAGTATCATGATTTTCTGTTCTATGTTAATATTTGTATCCTTTGTCTTTGTTATTTTTCTTTGATCTATCTTCTTTATCTTTATCTTTAGACTTAAATTGTGTCATCTTGTTCTCTTTATTTCTCTTTGTTCTTGTTCTTATTTTTATTTTTATGAATAATTGCTGTATTGCTGTGTCTAATTAGAAAAAAATAATTTCCCGAAGGAGACCTCCTGAGGGATCAATAAAGTTATACCTAACCTAACAAAACCTAGGTAGGTAGGTAGGTAGGTAGGTAGGTAGGTAGGTAGGTAGGTGGGTAGGTAGGTCGGTAGGTCGGTAGGTAGGTCAGTAGGTCGGTAGGTAGGTAGGTAGGTAGGTAGGTAGGTAGGTAGGTCGGTAGGTCGGTAGGTAGGTTGATAGGTAGGTAGGTCGATAGGTAGGTCGATAGGTAGGTATGTGGGTAGGTCGTTAGGTTGGTAGGTAGGTAGGTAGGTAGGTACATATCAGAATTATAATCATAATAAATGAAAAATTAAAAACTACTAAGGTATACATTTTTTTTTTGGGCAGCATGTTTGTCTCTTCTGTCCTCCAACTCACTTTATGAGTCCTCGAGCTCTGACACACATATTCATGTTACTCATCACACTCCCGGCAACACAACATCTTTACGCCAAAAAGGATAGTCAGGCCTGGTCGTGTACTGCGAGCATGTAAGGCAGGGATTGTTTGATGTAGAATTGAAGATTTTATTTCACTCCAACTGTGCTTTTAGTCATAAAGAAAACCTGTGGTATCAGAGTAACCCTCTCGGAGAGTTTCATGTCCTTTGATTAGGATTTTAGTTTTCGGCAGAAGAAAGACATCATGAAGATTTCTGTTCCCCAAACAATCATGAATCGTCTCTGTTTTGATCCAGCGGTGAATCTCTTCCACTCCAACTTGTCTTGGATGACATTCTTTATTGCAGGCAGACGGTGAAAAATAGTCGCAGACGTCTCGCTCGTTCTCAAAGGTGACCATCGCGCAATTAGTATGCAACAAAGACACCTCGGCGTGGCTGCAATCTGAGCGCGGAAAATGAGGGTTGTGGAAAATATGATGTGTTTTGGGAGCCTTGGGGGAAAAAGAGGAGCTAATATGCATGTCAGTCAAGTCTAGCGACGGCAGATAAAGGCGAGCGGACGCTTCATGCCGGAGACTGACTAAGATATTGCTGTGAACTACCTGACCGGGCGCTGTTTTCAGAGTCAGTGACCTCCAAACAGAGATTTATGCAGAGCAGGGGTGAAGTCGGCGAAGAGAGAGAGACGCTGATTCTCATTTGTCCAGGACGTCATTCAAATGGGGAATGGAGTGACACTTCAATTAACTCCCTGTCCTCCACGAAGTTTACCTTGCTCTTCAGGAAGATGCTGTGTTTCGCCTCATCCTGCAGGATTAGCCAATCATATTTCCAATCTCAGACCTGTCACCCGGGTGTCACCCACGCGGCGTCTTGTCAATGACGATTTTGAAATGTCATGACTTTTTCTCTTTCTCTCATTTTCGCCGACCAAAGTGGAGCGTTTGTTTTTCACTCCTCTGCTCTCGTCTGACTTTGCCGGCGTCTGTCCTTCCATTAGCAAGAAGCTCCACCACAACCACAGGACCAGGAAACTGGGAGGTTTTTTTTCACCAGTGATTGTTGATCTGAAGTATGTTTTGTGATTCTGATCTGAAACGACGAGGGTTTCCAGGTTTTATGATTCATTAGAAGAGGGACTTCCATCCATTTATCTATCCATCATCTTTCCATCTTCTCTTCCACCCATCCCTCCATCTTTCCATTCATCCATCCATCTATCCTTCCTCCCTTCCATCAATCCATCCATCCATCCATCCATCCATCCATCCATCCATCCATCCATCCATCCATCCATCCATCCATCCATCCATCCATCCATCCATCCATCCATCCATCCATCCATCCATCCATCCATCCATCCATCCATCCATCCATCCATCCATCCATCCATCCATCCATCCATCCATCCATCTATCCATTCGTTTATACATTCATCCATCCATTCACCCATCTACCCATCCTCCCATTTGTCCATCCATTCTTTTAGGCATCCCTCCATCCATCCTTCCATTTGTCTATCCATTCATCTATGCATCCATCCACCCGTCCATCCTTCCATTCATCCATTCATCCATTCATCCATTCATCCATTCATCCATCCATCCAATTGTCTATCCATTCATCAATGCATTCATCCACCCATCCTTCCTTCTATCCATCCAATGTCTCTCCATTCATCGATCCATTCATCTATCCATTCATCTATCCATCTATCCAACCAACCATCCATCCATCTTTGCATTAATCCATCCATCCATTTGTCTATGGATCCATCCACCCATATTTACATCTATTCATCCTTCCATGTGTCTATCCATTCATCCATCCAACCACCCATCTATCCATTCATCTATCCATCCCTCCTTTCATCCAACCATCTATCCAGCCATCCACCTTTCCACCATCCGTCTGTCTGTCTCATATGCAAAAGTTACCTCATATATCAGACGTTACACTTTGAAATCTTGTTCATTGAAGTGTTATCTTTTCCATTTTTGACATGACATAAAAACTGGTTCCAAAAATAGATTTGTGTGAAGACAGTAGACTGTGGGGACCGCATCATTACACTTTTTAGAAAGAGGAAAAAGGTGATTTACTATTATGACAAATTTAATATTTGTTGACAAACGAAAACATTGAAAGGTTTTTGGCATTTCAGTGTTCAAACTTTAAGAGTTTGTTTGGGACTTCATTGAGTTTTTTGGTGGGACTTTATTCACGACATCCTTAAAACAGTCAATTGCACTGCAATTCAACAGCTAATTTAAATCTAAAAACACGTTCTCTGAATTTGATATTTTTAATCTACATTTTAATGTTGGCTCTTTTAATCTTTCTTTCCTGTTTACAAAATAAAAGCCCAAAAGCTGCAGTGTACACTTTATTGATTCAGAAAAATCTAAGATATTATGGTTAAAACTCTGAATCCTAATAACAAATTGTAGAGTTTTTTAAGCAGCTGAAGGTTTTCTGGCGTCTTCCGTCACTAAATCAGTTCTAGTCGTCGCAGATGTTGGATTTCTCTGGGAACTTGGTCCAATCCATGGACTGGAAAGAGAAACTGTCACTGCAGTTTGGACCGGAGCGCCGCAGAGAGTCTCCAGGGAACTCTGGTTGGATCCCGTCGAGGCAGCAGATGGCGACTGGAAAACTTCGAGATGTTTGAGCAGAATGTTCTGGCCAACGTCACTCCCGGAACTTCTGGAGTCAAGGCCGAGGAGTGAGGAATGCGAGCAGATGTTTTGAATTATGACGGTCCTGGTTCCTGTGACGGTTCCTGTGATAGATGTCATGATAGACGCATGCTCGAGGACAACGACGGCTTCGGCCCGAGCCAAGGACTTCCAGAGACGTGACGTCATGCTGCTCAGTGCAGTGGCTGAATACTGATGGATTAGATGAGGAGTTTTGAACGTGAAAATTGAAGGTGAAGAACAACATGTGATTACATCAGATGCACTTAGAACCCCAGGCCCAGACACTATTCACTGACAGGTGGTTTTAAACCTGGCTTTGTTTATCATTATCTCACTGTGGCGCCTTTTTCTAGACTTAGTCACGGGCCAGACATTTATCAAAGTTTCTTGACAGGAATTATCACATTAATGGTGATTTTATCAATCTTGGTCTATCATAGTTGTCTTTTTTATTCTTTAATTCCTTTCCTTTCCAGTTTTAGTCTTGTATAATTGATGACGTAGATAATTTCTGTTCCTTATCTTAAAACAATAGTATCTTTATCAACGTGGTACATTAAACCACGAGATCCCGGCGATGACTGAGGACGAGAGGATACAGTGACTCCATCAGTTTTTAAAGCTGACGTTTGGACATATTTTGGTTTCAAAACAAATTAAAGCAGTTACGACTTCATCAAGAGTCATGTGGTCTGTAAATACTACAACACCAGAGTCAAGTACTGGACAATACTTCACATATATACTTGTTACTACAGTATCACTATATATCGTATTGTTGACCCTGTATCGTGATATTTATCGTATTAACAGATTTTTACCAATACACATCGCTAGTCATTACGTCCTCTGTGGCTTAAGAAACATTGAAATCCTGCAACATCCGATAACTGAGGACGAGAGGATACAGTGACTCCAGCAGCTTTTAAAGCTGATGTTTGTACATATTTTGGTTTGAAAACAAATGAAAGCAGTTACGACTTCAAGAGTCATGTGGTCTGTAAATTCTGCAACACCAGAGTCAAGTACTCGACAATGCTACACATATAAACCCTTATACCTGCAGTATTGCAATAAATCTCACCCTTAATGTACAGTGAAGGTAGAGCAGTAATATGCATGACGTACATCATGATATTATTGTCAGGATAGAGGCAAAAAACAGGATTAAATTAACTACTTTATTATCAAAAGGCTAACAAAAAGAGCACAAGGCACTGATAAAATGCATCATCCACTTAAATTCCAGTCTCTACTAGTAGAGATTGTCAATGTTCCCGATGACTTCACGTCAGGAGCCAATTACTCTTCACTCACCAGCTGAGTCGATCTTTGACAAATGCAAAATGTGTTTGTCCGGGTCAAAGGTCACTCAAGTGTTTTTCTTGCTCCTCCACTAATAGCTCTGCCAAGTAGGATCCCTCCTTTAGAAGTGTATGTTGACCTTTTGACCTGACTTTTTTTCTGCCTGGATCTTTTGATGAGAGGCAAAAAACTGTTTAATGTGATAACAATCGCAGATGATAGAAGCTACAAAGCGATTCATTCTCAGTGAAATGATGCATAAGAAAAAAATCTCTTATCATTGCAGTAGATTTCTTATTATGTCTGTGTCGCCACGTTAAGGATACATTTAAACCAGACTATGCAAATTATGTTTGTAATGAGTTGAAGCGAATAGTAAATCTAACTAAAGCAAAAGTACAAACATGTGTCACCAGAGGTTCTTCTTCAGATCAGTTACAAACTTTATTTATACCCAGGATCAAGAACATAAATTTCCATAGAGGCCACATTAACTGTATACTGTGACCGTTGTAAGGGACTGTCATGTCAAAGACAATTGTCTTTTTTTGATGTAAAAAAATTACTATTACATTTGAATAAAAAGGTAATGACAGTGAGTAATAAAGAAATAAATCGTAAATCGAAAATTGTGTTTTATTGCATATTTATTATTCATGTGTCAACATTTTTATATTGAATTGAAAAGGCTACGAATTAAAAAGAATATTGAATTTAGAATATATTTGAACATTTTTACAATCAGAATATTAAACTCTATGTTTATTGTAAATATTCAAATTAAAAAAAACAAAAAACAATTGAACTTTTCAATATACAAACTGTTGAATTAAATTATATATATAAAAAAACGAATTCAACCTTTTAATAGACAGATTTTTTAATTCAATTATTTAATTGAAAATAAATAAATTCAACCTCTCAATGTAGAAATGATTGGATTCAACATTTTTTAACGTTTAAAAAACATTTCAATTAAAATATATATATACTGTATATCATTCAACATTATGTCACTGATATACTCCCACAGAAGAAGAAGGAATTTCTAACAACCGTACAGTTTGTCCCAAAAACAAAATAATATAAATAAAAAACAACTCTTCAGTTTCACCTTCTTCATCTGTTTGACTGTGTAGTTCCCAAAATAACACATTATTTGTCAAGAGTAGGTCTAACAAGTGCGTAGAAGGTCCTCAGATACATCTTCATCAGGTGATGACCTTCCTTCAAGCTCGCTAACCAACCTTGTCCGGTCACCTCGGGCCCTCAGGGGACGAGGGATAAACAAAAGCTTTGCCTCGATCGCTCCTCATCACCGTTACTGCAGCATCAGTCATAGATTAGTGCTCCACAAGTTAAAGTTTTAACAAGCTCCCTCTGGTGTGCGAGGAAATAACACTTCTCCCTCAAACACATAAGTTCTAATGTATGTTTTGTTTGAGGGAAAAAGGGAAATACAGAAGAAAGGACTCCAAGCAAAGCATGTTAAAGTTCTGACTCTGATGGTCATGTTTATATGGAGGTATATCAGTGTCATTATATTGAATTGTGAAATTAAGCATATATATATATATATATATATTAAAAAAACGCATTTAATTATTTGTGTTATAATTGAATTCAATTTTTTGTGAATAGATTTTTGTTTTTTCTTAATAGAATTCCATAATTTCTGTATTGAAATGCCAGATACAAGCTTCTTGGCAGAGGTCTTCGCTCTCTGAGTTCATCTTTTAACTGTCATTTCTCCTTTATTTCCAGACGGAGATCCAGAAACTGCTGGTGGAGTCTGTTGTCGTCCAGTGGAATCATGGAGCGAGTGAGCGGAGATGAGTCAGCTCCAGAGGATGAATCATTCATGGCGGCCTCCAGCGAGAGGTCCGAGTCCACGCGAGCATGTCGCAGAGGTCGAGGGGAGGTCAGCGAAGACCTGGTGCTAGTTTCTCTGCAGTGGAGATGAAGTTCTTTTAACTCAGAGAAGATCGTCTCACTACCTAAACATAGATGGATGGATGGATGGATGGATGGATGGATGGATGGATGGATGGATGGATGGATGGATGGATGGATGGATGGATGGATGATGGATGGATGGATGGATGGATGGATGGATGGATGGATGGATGGATGGATGGATGGATGGATGGATGGATGGATGGATGGATGGATGGATGGATGGATGGATGGATGGATGGATGGATGGATGGATGGATGGATGATGGATGGATGGATGGATGATGGATGGATGAATGGATGGATGGATGGATGATGGATGGATGGATGGATGGATGGATGGATGGATGGATGGATGGATGGATGGATGGATGGATGGATGGATGGATGGATGGATGGATGGATGGATGGATGGATGAATGGATGGATGGATGGATGATGGATGGATGGATGGATGGATGGATGGATGGATGGATGGATGGATGGATGGATGGATGGATGGATGGATGGATGGATGGATGGATGGATGGATGGATGGATGGATGGATGGATGGATGGATGGATGGATGGATGGATGGATGGATGGATGGATAAACATGCTGACTCATGTGTTTTTGTCATCATCATCACCACATCATCTATTTATTCATGTATTATTTATTTATTTATTATTTATAATATCATATAATATGACGTTCTTCAACTGCGAGAAAATATTCAAACTTTTATTGAGTTCTGCTGATAAAGAAGTTAAACCCGGGCAAACCTCGGAGCGACTCACGTGCGATTTCTACCCAAGCTGCTTTCAATCTGTACTGAACTCACACACTTCCTGTTTCCGTGCCAGATGCATTATGGGAGCTGCTCAGTCCACCGTTACTGAGAGGGTTGTTGAGAAGGAATGGCACTTTTTTTTTTAATTGATGTATTTTTTATGTATCAAAGTATTGTTATTTTCTATTTTATTTTAATTAAATAATGTCTATACTGAAAGGTTGTCATTTGTTTTATTCAATATTAATCATTTTTATATTTAAATTATTGAATTTGGGTATTCTTTGTAATTATTATTTTTTTTACACATAGAGTTTTATATTCGTCTTTTAATTATTAAAAAATACAATTTCTAAATATAATATTTAAAAATGTGTAGCCTTTTAAAATCAATATAAAAATAGTGACACCATGATTGGCTGAAAAGTAGTTCAGTAATCTTTTGGTAATTTCTGGTGATGCCATTATACCAACATTTTAATATTGAATTAAAAAAAACTATGAATAAAAAATATTGAATTTTCATAATTTATTTTTAAGTTTATTATAATTATAATATTAAACTCTATTTATAAAAACAATCATTTTGAAAATATTCCATTTTTAAAATGCAATCCTATTTAAAAAATATGAACCATTCAATATACAAATTATTGAATTAAATAGTTAAAATCAATATTTAAAAAAATGCTGATCGAGCGAAATGTTTCTCTGGAGTTTGGCGACAAGTCGTTAACCAATCACGTAACAGGTACAGTAAGCAAAGAGGGACAATTAAGAATCTAGAAAAACAAAAAGATACGTATGTTTTTAACACTTCCACGTTCAACGAAGAGACACTATTCTGTCGCTCTG
Source organism: Callionymus lyra (assembly GCF_982586985.1). Classification (NCBI taxonomy): domain Eukaryota; kingdom Metazoa; phylum Chordata; class Actinopteri; order Syngnathiformes; family Callionymidae; genus Callionymus; species Callionymus lyra. The sequence goes on from NC_141822.1 coordinate 8,533,320, forward strand.
ACCCTCGACCTTCTCCTAACTTTAGCTCCCCCTCCAGAAGATTGACCTACTTTTCTTTCACCTTTCACCTTTGAGAAGCAACAACTCGTGGTCACCAGCAGGACGTACAAATAAAGTGGAGCTCTCGACTCTCAGGTCTCTTCAGAGTCCTGGGATCCGTGACGATGCGTCTCGGGTCAGGAATGTGGTTCTTCCTGTTCCTACCAGTGAACACATGACACTTTCTCTCTGACTTCCTGGTCAGAACTTCTGCTGCGACTGGACCGTTCTTCTCAGTCTGAGTCGTGCTTCACGTCGTGCTTCACGTCAGAACATTCCGACTCCTCGTCTGGAATTCTCCTCTGTCGGTGAAAAATGTTCATTCCGGGTCTGAACCAGCAGATTGTTGGTCAGAGTTCACTGCAGCTTCTGTGTCACCTCCTCCTCCTCCTCCTCCTCCTCCTCCTGCGCCGGCCTCAGGCTGGTCCTGCTCTTATGTTCTTGAACAATGGAGAGGGAGGAGGTCACTCGATGCCTCTCCAAAGCTTCTCCTCATGTTCCAAGATGTGACAGACCCCCCCCCCCCCTCTCTCGGCAACAACACTGGAGATGATTCATGACCAGCGTGTCATTGGTCAGTCCAGTGACTCTGGTCACCTGACCTGAACCAGATGAATCCAGTGGCATCATCCCTTCATGAGAGGAACAGAGAGGAGGAGTGTTAGAGATGAACGGGTTCATGGATGTCCATCAACACACTCTCTTCCTTCATAATGGATGGATGAATAAAAGGTTGTCATCACACATGATGGAAGGATGATGGAAGAATAAAAATATGCTCAGTTGAATGGATGAATGTATAGAAATGTTATCTGATTAATTAATCAATGAATTTATGGATGAATGGATGGATAAATATATTGATAGATGAGCGTATGGATGGATGGCTGGATGGATGGATGGATGGATATGTTGATGGACATATGACTTTGCAAATAAATGATGGATGCATAGACCAATGAGTGGGTGAATGGATAGATGGGTTAATAAATGGATGGATGGATGGATGGATGGATGGATGGATGGATGGATGGATGGATGGATGGATGGATGGATGGATGGATGGATGGATGGATGGATGGATGGATGGATGGATGGATGGATGGATGGATGGCTGGATGGATGGATGGATGGATATGTTGATGGACATATGACTTTGCAAATAAATGATGGATGCATAGACCAATGAGTGGGTGAATGGATAGATGGGTTAATAAATGGATGGATGGATGGATGGATGGATGGATGAATGGATGGATGGATGGATGGATGGATGGATGGATGGATGGATGGATGGATGGATGGATGGATGGATGGATGGATGGATGGATGGATGGATGGATGGATGGATGGATGGATGGATGGATGGATGGATGGATGGATGGATGGATGGATGGATGGATGGATGGATGGATGGATGGATGGATGGATGGATGGATGGATGGATGGAGAGAAGTATGGGTGGTTTGATTAATGGATGGATGGTTAGATGGATGGATTGATGAATAGATGATTGATAGATGGGCATATTGAGGGATGGATAGATGGATGGAGGGATGGATGGATGGATGGATGGATAGACAGATGGATGGGTAAATAGATGGTGGATAGATGGGCATAGGGATGGATGGTTAGATGGATGGATGAATGGGTGAATAGAACGATAGATTGTTGAATAGATGATTGATAGATGGGCGTATTAATGGATGGATGGACAGAAGGATGGACAGATGGATGGATCGACAATGTTAGATGTATGACTTTGCAAATAAATGATGGATGGATGGATGTAATAATGGATGCATTGATGAAGAGAAGAATGGTTGGTTTGTTGATGATTTGATAAATATATTCTAAATGAATGAATGGATGGATTAATGGATAGTTGATTAGATTGACGAGTGAAGGGATGGATGGATTGGTTAATGGGTGGATGGATGAATAGATGATGGATAGATGGGCCTAGGGATGGATGGTTGGATGGATAGATGAATAGATGGATGGATTGATAGATGGACGTATTAATGGATGGATGGATGGATGGATGGATGGATGGATGGATGGATGGATGGATGGATGGATGGATGGATGGATGGATGGATGGATGGATGGATGGATGGATGGATGGATGGATGGATGGATGGATGGATGGATGGATGGATGGATGGGTAAAGAGATGATTGATAGGTGAGCGTATTAATGGATAGATGGATGGATGGATGGATGGATGGATGGATGGATGGGTAAATAGATGATTGATAGATGAGCATATTAATGGATAGATGGATGGATGAACTGATACAATGATGGACGTATGGCTTTGCAAATAAATGATGGATGGCTAGACGAATGGATGGAAAGCATGCATAGATGGATGGGTGAATGGATGGACGGAACGATGGATGTATAAATGGGTGGATGCATGAATAGATGGATGAAGGGATGAATTGATGGATGTATTGGCTTGACAAATAAATGATGGATGGATTGCTGATTGATTAAAAGAAGTATGAATGAGTAAATGATTGGACATATTGTTTGATTGACGGATGAATGGATGGATTGATGAACTGATTAATAAATGAGTGAACGCATGAAAATATGAATGTATAGATGACTTGAATGAATGATGGATGGATGGATGAATTTTACACATCAATTATTCTTTGATGAAAGGATGAATACGTCCCTCATGTCTTCACCTCCTGAGCAGGAAATGAAAAGTGAGGACGAGGACGTAAATGAAGGAGTGAGTCGTCAGTGCTGCTGGTGGATGTTTGAAATCTCACGGTCCTGAGATAAGACGCTGGCCTCGTGTATCAGCTTTCATTCTCCGCAGCAACAAACGCAGCATCTCTCTTTCTTCTCATCATTTCTTCTCTTCCTTTCTTCTCACCTTCGCTGCGTTTCTGGATGAATAAAGTCGCGACAACAAAGAGTCTCTCACTCATTAAATCACCGTAAATCCAGGAACCTTCAGAGCTTCAATCTGAGAAGAATAATCCTGCGTCAATCTAGAAGCAGCTCTGGATGTCTGAGGGTCTTAATGACGGCGCTCAGGGACACACACACACACACACACATGTGCACACACACAAACACACATTAAACACATGTGTGCAGACACACAAACACACATTAAACACACGTGTGCACACACACAAACACACATTAAACACACGTGTGCACACACACAAACACACATGTGCAGACTCACAAACACACATGTGCAGACACAAAGACACACACTTTAAACCTACATCTGCAGACACACAAACACACACTTTAAACCTACATCTGCAGACACACAAACACACACTTTAAACCTACATCTGCAGACACACAAACATAGACTTTAAACCTACATCTGCAGACACACAAACACACACTTTAAACCTACATATGCAGACACACAAACACACACTTTAAACCTACATCTGCAGACACACAAACACACACTTTAAACCTACATCTGCAGACACACAAACACACACTTTAAACCTACATCTGCAGACACACAAACACACACTTTAAACCTACATTTGCAGACACACAAACACACACTTTAAACCTACATCTGCAGACACACAAACACACACTTTAAACTTACATATGCAGACACTAAAACATACATAAATGGAAACACACATATGCGTAAACACACATTAAATACACAAATGCAGAAACACACATTAAATACACAAATGCAGAAACACACATTAAATACACAAATGCAGAAACACGCTGCGCCAATAGTGAGAGACTCAGAGAAGATCAGAATTGATGCTGGTGGTTTATTAAGGAAGATGTTTCACTGAATCTTCTGGAGAAGATGAAGGTCCTTTTCTCTCTCTCATCCTCCTCTCTCTCATCCTTCCTGTCTCTCATCCTCCTCTCTCTCATCCTTCCTCTCTCTCATCCTCCTCTCTCTCATCCTTCTCTCCCTCAGAAGATCTTGTCAGAAGAACTTGTCAGAAGAGCATCAGCGAGTCAGATGCTTCTTCTCTTTGAAGGTGATCCGATCCGAGCTCTTTCGACTAGTCTGGTCTGGACGGTTCCCGGAGCTGCAGTAACAGATGGTCGTCGGAGCAGAAGTCCGGCCTCGCTCACCCGCCGCTGTTCTCATGGTAACAAGATCCTTCCAAGAGGGATCCACACAGGACACATGAGCTCAGCTCTCCTGTCACCGCCTCTCCTCCTCCAGCCTCTCCATCCCTCCTTTTTCCACATCCCCCTCTTTCATCCACGGTAACTCTGGCTTCAACTCTGGGAGGGATGTGTTGAGAACATCATCACCTGAACAATACTACCAGTGAACATGGTGGAGCTTCATGAAGGTGTTGTTCAGCTGCAGGGACGGCTGGAGACAATGACCATCGTCGGTTGACCTTTGACACAAGCTTCCAAAATGGCCGCGCCCATGTTGTTTACCTTTCAACCGTTAGACATTGAACAGTTGAAAATGTTAAATAACAGTGAAGTCGGGCGATTTTATGATGTTTATTCGATGATACCAGTACTATACTATACTCAGTACTATAATATAATAATAATAATAATAATGTTCTTTATCTTTATTTTTAGACTTAGATTGTATCATCTTGTTCTTTATCTTTATTTCTCTTTGTTCTTGTTCTTATTTTATTTTGATTATTTTTTAATGAAAAATTGCTGTATTTGCTGTGGATAATTTGGAAAAGAACAATTTTGCGAAGGAGACCTCCTGAGGGATCAATAAAGTTCTAGCTTAACCTAATCAGTACTATATATATATATATATATATATATATATATATATATCAGTATTTATTAACTAATTTAAAGCCAAGGGCGGTCACGGCAAGTTGTTGCTGTAAACACGGGTACATTTTTCAGGGCATTACGGCAAGTGTGGAGGATGGTATATATATATATATATATACCATCCTATATATATATATATATATGCATTTTATATACAGTATATATTGTTGAACATCTTCTTAATATATTATGGTGTTGAAATAAATCAATATATATCGGTGTATACATTTTTTATTACACCCCTAATGACACCCGGGTCAAAATGTATACTTTGCAGACCAATAGCTAGACTCATGGCTACAGTAATAAAATGTTTCTTCTCAACGAGAATATTTGTCAAAACTTGTCAAAAACATCCGTCGACCTCGACATCGGGTCACACGAAGGGAATCAGACGTTTGACTTGAAAGTCACTAAACCGGAAATCATGAACATCTTCCGAGTCAAGAGGCTGCGTGTGTGTGTGTGTGTGTGTGTGTGTGTGTGTGTGTGTGTGTGTGTGTGTGTGTGTGTGTGTGTGTGTGTGTGTTTGTGTGTGTCAGAGTCAATCAGGGACACTCACAAAAAAAACACACACAAAGCCATACATGCAGATCTTGAGGATGTTTAGACTTAAACACTCGCAGCAGGGGAGCAGGAGAGACCGACCAGCTGTTCTGTGGATCCAACTTAGATTTTCTGAAACAGTGGCCATCTGTGGCACCGTGACTGAGGAGGAGGAGGGGGGGGCGACCCTTTCTGAATTCAAAAAACGTTACACAAATCAGATGCAGGACCACACACACCCTCACACACCCACACACACACACACACACACAGGAGCGTGGCCTGCCTGCCTCAGCTCCATCAAAGGAGACATTCAGATGATGAGACGCAACATATCTGTTGCCCCCCCATCATCCTCCTCACCCTCACCCCTCTATCCGTCTCATCCTCACAAGGTGAGCCCTCTCTCTCTCTCTCTCTCTCTCTCCCGGTGACGTGTTGTAAATGCGCGGCTGCACGGCTGTATTACGGCGGGATAAAGTATCAGAGCTGTAATCTCGCGTGGATTAATGGCTTCTTCTTTATCTGCTGCGGCTGCTGCGCTCAGATGTCTGGCCGCGGCCGCCAGCCTCCTGCTGGAATACTAATGACGGACAGACAGACAGCTCCGGCTCTCCTTGTCCCCCTGCCCCGGTGTGTGTGTGTGTGTGTGTGGAGAGGCTGCACGTGTTCAGTTCTTCACCCCCAGAGACCCCGTCGCCTCCTTTGTGAGGTCTCCTCCTCGTCCTTTCTGACACCTGCTTTGCATACAGGAGGGGCCACGAGGAGGGAGGCGACACACACACACACACACACACACCCCCACACACACACACACACACACACACTACCTCCCGCACACACACACACACAGGGAGGTGGATCAAAAAAAAAGATGTCATCAAAAGGTGACATGTCAGAAGACTTGATGATTAGTGAAGCTGATGATCAAATATTGAGACAACATTCGGGTAATCCAACACAACACAACACTAACACACAATCTCACACTAACACACACTCTTACAGTCTCTGCTCAGCCCCTCTTTTGTTTGGAGAAAGACCTCCAGAGATGAGAGATTGCCTCAAGTTTTTTTGGTGCTTAAAAGGGAAGGTGGTCATAATGTTTTGCTAGATTGATGTATTTTAACAGACATATATTATAACACAACTTCTTTGAATGTCGCCTTAAGTTTGGGTGTTTTTTTGTATGCATTTCCTTTAATCTTTAATCAGATTTTCAGTTTTGTTCTGAGTGTAATTGTGTTTGTTTCCTTTGAAGATAATGTGTTACTCGAAGTCAATATATGTTCTTTAGTTTGGATATTTCTTTCACTTTGAATGTTTCTAGTGTTTCTTTTCTGTTGTGTCTTCTTTTTCAACCTCTTTGGGGCAGATGTTGTGTTTGTATCCTTTGAAGACAGTGTTGTGTTGCTCAAGTCAATATAGTGTTATTTTGCTTTGATGTTGTGTTTATTTGGGATGGTATTGTGTTTTGTTTGTCCTTGGAAGATTTGCTTTTTAATTGGGATACTTTTGAGTCAATGTTGTTGTCTATGTTGTTTATCTTTATACTTAGATTGTAAGTAAGTAAGTAAGTAATATTTATTTATATAGCGCTTTTCGAGACCAGGGTCACAAAGCGCTTAAACAATCAAAACAATATTCAAAAAAGTACATACTTTAAAGATCAAGATAATACTGAGAACAACACAGGAGTTCGAGAAATTCAAGGAAAAGCCTGAACAAATAGAAACGTCTTAAGATGTTTAAGATGTTTCTTAAAGGATTATTATAAATAATAATAATAATAATAATAATAATAATAATAATAATAATAATAATAATGATAATAAAAGATTGTATCATCTTGTTCTTTCTCTTTATCTCTCTTTGTTCTTGTTCTTATTTTATTTTTATGAATAATTGCTGTATTGCTGTGTTCAAATTGGAAAATAACAATAGAGTCAATAAAGTTCTACCTACCGACCTTTCTTCAGTTTGGTTTGTTGTGTTTATTTGAGTTTATTGTTCTTTTAAAAAATACTCGTTTTTTATTGTGCTTGTTTGTTTTGGCTATGTTGTTTTTGTCTTTTTGGGTTGTGTTTTTTCCTGATGAAATTAGTATTTTTGTTTGAATTTTTCTTTGGTTTATTGGTTCTTATGTTGAGTCTTGCTCTGGGCTCCTCTGCTCTACGAGGAATCGTACGAAAACCAGAAACATTAACAAACAAACACAAAGTTCTCCGAGAACGAAACCAACAGGTTTGTTCTGTTTGAACTGGACTCTGAAGTCCGGCTCGTGTTCCAGAGCTTCAGCGTTGCTGACTCAGCGTTCCCTCTCAGATGGTCCAACTTAAAAAAAAAAAACAAAAGAAGAAAGATGGAAGACGTCAAACTCCCTTCACAAGTGTTGCAGTCCAGACACATCCATGAAAAGAAAGAATGGAAAATCTAAACCGCTGGATCAGCTCTGGCAGCTCCGGGTCCTCCGCAAGGTCACGTCCCCCCCGCCCGTCCACTCACTGAGCCCGAGCTAAGAATATCCAGCGGCTCCTTTATGAAGAGGAAAAGAACCAACAGTAGACGCCATCTGCTTCCTTGCTGAGAGAAGAAAAGAAGAGGAGGAGGAGGCCAGGAAGAGGAGGGGGAGTGACAGAAGCACATCGTGTACAAACTACTGGACATGTGAAGAGAGAGACGAGAACAAAAGATGGCTGCTCTGAGATCACCTCCAGGAGGACGAGCGTCAGGATTCGTGGATGTCCAGGTGGACACGAAGACCTCCTGGACAATAGAACCGCACCTTCTTGTTCGGTGGAGATGATGAAGGTCAACGTTCACCGGTGGTGGAGAATCAAACCTATTGAGAATCGAAGACGATCCTGAGTGACGCACCACCATCGATCCTTGATTGACAGCTGAGCACAGATGCTTCTCGAGACGTTCCAAAGACAACAGGCTCGTCCTCCTGACGCAACATTCCAGGGAACGAGAGGCTCAGTATGAGCCGAGAGAACATTGTTTCCGAGGAATCATGACTTGATGTGGTACTTGAATGTAGTCACTCATGCAGTTGTATAGAAGTGTGTCAGTGTCATCAAAAACAAACAAACAATAAACAACTATTTAGACTTTAAATTTGAGGATTTCAATTATTTTTTCTTTATAAATTATTAAGTTTAATAATGAAAGGTTTATTTTTTGTTTTTATAATAATTGGATTAAATAAATATATATATATAAATATATTATCTATATTTTAAAAATATATAAGATAAGACTACAAAAGGAAATTAATGAATTTTTTTTACACTAGATTTTGATATATTTTTATTCTAAATAATTCTAAAATATATACTTAAAATGCAATATTGTTTAATACATCAACATTTTAAATTCAATATAAAAACGTTGATATAATAGTTCCACCAGACAATACCAAACGAGCACCGAGCTACTTGATCTTCCTTAGATTGAATTTAAAAGGCAAAAAATTAAATTAAATAAAAATGAAATTAGAAAATGTTTTTTTAAATTATTGCAATAAGACCTCAAACAAATACACACACACATGAATTGTAATACAAACTTGTAAATTGAAAAAAAAAAAAAAATTAAATATCTAAATACATCGTAATAAGTTTACTGATTTAACATTCTTGAGAGCAGAACAGTCACAGTGGTAAAATCTAGTTGGTTAACACTTTTATCAGTTTTTACTACAAGAACTCCAATACCGGCCCTTTCGTAGTAAATACTAGTGATGTGTTGATGAAGCTTCATGAAACAGTGTCATGTTGTTCAGAGGTCAGTAGGTGGCGTCATCAGTTTAAAAATTATGTTTCATTGGAACAGTTGTTCAAAACAAAGGAAAATAGGCCGCCATCTAGTGGACTCTGAAGATAATGACACTGTTTCATGAAGCTTCATCAACACATCACTGGTACGTAAATAGCATATCAATCAACTGAGGTATAAACAAATATAAAAAAAAAATCCACAGCTAATGTTGTTGCGTAACTGAAAGACTGTTTGTGCTAAATCGCCAAAGCCAATAGTTCAAATCCCAACCGATACAAAACAACATTTAAAAGCCAACTTAGTTGATTGACAAAATTCTCTGATGTTAGAAAAAAAGAGAACAAAGTATCCTTTTGCAAATATAATCAAAAAAAAAATAGCATTATAGTTGTAGAAATGTCAGTTTTTAATTTAGCTTATATTAAGGCTAATGTTGCTAACTCAAACATAGGTTAGCAATGAAGTAGCTATGGTTGCTCACAAGCACTTATGAAGTATTTTCGCATTCATTTTTGTGGTTTTAAGATGTCGAACCCATCCTGTCATTCTTCAGCCAAACGTACCTCATCGCTAACACAGAAAAGTAGCTTTAACAACATAGGATAGTTCGGACTTAGTATGAAAAGATTCCAAATGTTTACATAGCAACAGCTGAAAGTGGAGCCGTTAGCCGCTAATCCGTCAGATGACGTAAGCGCTAACGACGTTAGCATCTTAAAAATATCTACGCCGTGACAGTAGCAGAGCAAACATGTTCGCGGAGAAATAAAAAAAGTAACAAAACCGTGAAGCTCGTGAGACTCAGAACCTCCTGGAGGAGTCACTGGAGGTCGGACAGGAAGTGGAACTTTGTGGTGCCCTCGCACGACTCTCTGTTCCTGCAAGGCCTCCTTTCCTCACTTCTTCCTTTTGTTTTCCCAAAACTTGAGCGCCAGTCATTTCCTGTGCGCTCGCTCCCGACTTTCATCTCCCTGGAAGAGATAATGACTGCGATTGCATCAGCATCGCAGCATCTTGCTAAACTTCACACACTTTGATGATCAAACCTGCGGGAAGAAGAACCCACGGATAAACTGATATTTTGACACCGTGGATCTGCTTTTATTGCTCTTATTGCTCACAAGAACAATAGTTAAGTCTTTTTTTGTTTAAAATATTAAAGATCTTGAGATTAAGTTGAGTTACAAAATGCATTAAAATACTCCCACAGATTAAGGCCAATAATAATAATAATAAATGGAAAATTAAACCTGTTCTCTAACTAAATTTTCCATTTACTCTGAATTTACATCAAATATGTTTATCATTATCTTATCTTAACTCAAGTACACTGCAGATCAATGTTGTCAGGTGGTAAATATACTTGTACCTATATCTGAAATATTAATCCTACTTATGTGTTAAAACAAACAGAAATTAAAAGTGTGGCTAGAGTTGTTTGTTCACTTTAAAGTAAACAAAGCATGTTTCTCTAAGAAAAGTCACATCAAAGTAATGTATGGAAGTATATTAGTGCCATCAGAGTATTTGATGTTGAATTCTGTTATTTCAAATGTTCAAGATTTTTATTATTTGATCGAATTGTTTTTCTTTTGTGAATAATTGAATGAAATCATTTCTTGTTTAATAGGGAAATGTAGTGCTACATTAGTGAGTATTGTGGTATTTGATAGATGTTATGTTTGTTTTACTGTTTATATTTTGCCTTTGTTTAATTTATTTTCAATTTTGATACTTGCTTTTTGGTATATGTTTCTTTGAATGTTGCTCTTTATTCAAGTTTGAGTTTGGTTTGTGTTTTAGTTCATTGGAACTTCAAACATAGTTGTTGTTTTTATTGTTGTTTTTCCAAGAGTTGTGAATCTGTTTTTTGAATAATAAAATACATTTTTATTTTAATACTTTCAAAATAAAATTAATTTTTCTTTTTTTCAAATTAGTTTTCCGATGATTTATAAATCAAACATTTTAATTCAATATATATATATATATTAACAGAAGAATTAAAAAAAAGTTAAATCTAAGTTACAGCCCAAACTAAAAACATCAGACCAACACCCAAAACATTTAAATCAGTATTAAGTAGAACCTGTCTTAATCTTCTTGGTAATGATGCAACAAGTTTTTCACAGCAGTATTTGATCCTCTGACATTCGTCCCTGCAGAACATCTCCAGTTCTGTTGGGTTGGATGGTGAACGTTGATGGACGGACGTCTTCAGGTCTCTCCAGAGATGCTGGATTGGGTTCAGATCAGGGCTCTTGTCACAGAGTTGTTTCAAAGCCACTCCTTTGTTATCTTAGCTGTGTGTGCTCAGGGTCATGGTCCTGTTGGAAGGTGAACCTTCGGCCCAGTCTGAGGTCCTGATCTCTCTGGAGAAGGTTTTCTTCCAAGATATCTCTTTACTTTCATTCATCTTTCCTTTAATTCATCAGACCAGAGAATCTTATTTCTCATAGTCTGGAAGTGTTTTTTGACAAACTCTATGCAGGCTTTCATACGTCTTACTCTGAGGAGAAGCTTCCGTCGGGTCACTCTAACATGAAGCCCTGATTGGTTTAGGACTGAAGTGATTTTTCAGGAACTTTCTACCATCTCCTCACTGCATCTCTGGATCTCAGACACAGTGTTCTTTGGGTTCTTCCTCACCTCTCTCACCAGGGCTCTTCTCCCACCATTGCTCAGTTTGGCTGGACGTCCAGAGCTGTGTCTCAAATCGCAAACTTGCGTACTCAAAGTTAGTACTCAATTCTTAGTATGCGAAATTTAGTACGCCTTGCACACTAAAGCGACGTACTCAGTTTTGTGGGTGTTTTAGTACGTCAATTTAGTACACCCACAAAACTGAGTAAGGATCGATGGACACTTTCTACCCTAAACGGCTATATAAATATATATATTTATCTTTTATATACTTACAGGTGCATTTTCCGCAGCAGTAGGAGGATGACACGTCTTCGATGCTAATATCAGCGTAAATATCTCGCGAATATCTTGTTTCTCATATTTGTTCTTTATTTCTTCTTCCAAACTTGCAAAATATGCTGCCAGCAGGTGTTGCTAGTGTTCCTACAGCTGGTTCAAATCATCGATAAATAGAAGTAGAAGAAGAAACTGTCGCGTCATTTCCTGTTAGTGCGTAGCAGCAGTGTTTGATTCGAGACATACTATCTGTGGAGAATTAGTGCCACCTTGAACCTTTCAACATTTCGCCACATTTCAGGCTTCAAACATAAAGATATAAAATTTAAATTTTTTGTCATGAATCAACAAGTGGGACACAATCGTGAAGTGGAACGAAATTTATTGGATAATTTAAACTTTTTTAACAAATAAAAAACTGAAAAGTGGGGCGTGCAATATTATTCGGCCCCTTTACTTTCAGTGCAGCAAACTCACTCCAGAAGTTCAGTGAGGTTCTTTGAATGATCCAATGTTGTCCTAAATGACTGATGATGATAAATAGAATGCACCTGTGTGTTATCAAGTCTCCGTATGAATGCACCTGCTCTTTGATAGTCTCAGGGTTCTGTTTAAAGCGCAGAGAGAACCATGAAGACAAAGGAACACACCAGGCAGGTCCGAGATACTGTTGTGGAGAAGTTTAAAGCCGGATTTGGATACAAAAAGATTTCCCAAGCTTTAAACATCTCAAGGAGCACTGTGCAAGCAATTATATTGAAATGGAAGGAGTATCAGACCACTGCAAATCTACCAAAACCCGGCCGTCCCTCCAAACTTTCATCTCAAACAAGGAGAAGACTGATCAGAGATGCAGCCAAGAGGCCCATGATCACTCTGGATGAACTGCAGATAACTACAGCTGAGGTGGGAGAGTCTGTCCATAGGACAACAATCAGTCGTGCACTGCACAAATCTGGCCTTTATGGAAGAGTGGCAAGAAGAAAGCCATTTCTCAAAGATATCCATAAAAAGTCTCGTTTAAAGTTTGCCACAAGCCACCTGGGAGACGCACCAAACATGTGGAAGAAGGTGCTCTGGTCAGATGAAACCAAACTTTTTGGCCACAATGCAAAACGATATGTTTGGCGTAAAAGCAACACAGCTCATCACCCTGAACACACCATCCCCACTGTCAAACATGGTGGTGGCAGCATCATGGTTTGGGCCTGCTTTTCTTCAGCAGGGACAGGGAAGATGGCTAAAATTGATGGGAAGATGGATGGAGCCAAATACAGGACCATTCTGGAAGAAAACCTGTTGGAGTCTGCAAAAGACCTGAGACTGGGACGGAGATTTATCTTCCAACAAGACAATGATCCAAAACATAAAGCCAAATCTACAATGGAATGGTTCACAAATAGACGTATCCAGGTGTTAGAATGGCCAAGTCAAAGTCCAGACCTGAATCCAATCGAGAATCTGTGGAAAGAGCTGAAGACTGCTGTTCACAAACGCTCTCCATCCAACCTCACTGAGCTCGAGCTGTTTTGCAAGGAAGAATGGGCAAGAATTCCAGTCTCTCGATGTGCAAAACTGATAGAGACATACCCCGAGCGACTTGCAGCTGTAATTGCAGCAAAAGGTGGCGCTACAAAGTATTAGCGCAAGGGGGCCGAATAATATTGCACGCCCCACTTTTCAGTTTTTTATTTTTTTTTAAAGTTTAAATTATCCAATAAATTTCGTTCCACTTCACGATTGTGTCCCACTTGTTGTTGATTCATGACAAAAAATTAAAATTTTATATCTTCATGTTTGAAGCCTGAAATGTGGCGAAATGTTGAAAGGTTCAAGGGGGCCGAATACTTTCGCAAGGCACTGTAAGTATGTGATTTGAGACACAGCTCAGGTCTAGGACTAAAAGTTCTGGTCCCAAACTTCTTCTATTTAAGGATTATGGAGGCCACTGTGCTCTTAGGAACCTCGAGTGCTGCAGAAATTCTTCTGTCATCTTGACCAGATCTGAGCCACAACTCTGTCTTTGAGCTCTTCATGCAGTTCCTTCGACATCATGATTCTTATTTGCTCTGACATGCATTGTGAGCTTTAGGTCTTTATATAGACAGGTGTGTTTCCTGATCCAGTCCAATCAGTTTCATCAAACACATCTGGACTCAAAGAAGGAGTCGAACCATCTCCAGGAGGATCAGAAGAAATTTAGTTTTATCTTCCTCAGATACGATGTTCCATTTTCTTCCTCTGCCTCTGAGCACAAATGTCACATGACTCATGATGACAGAATTTCAGAAAAAATTTTTTTTCCAGTTTTTCAATCCCAGAATCCTCTGCTGACTCTTTAGTTTATTCCACTGCAACATAGTTCGTTTTTCTAGAGATTAAATCTTGTTTACCATAACAACTTTGATGGAGGTTTGTCACTGCGCGTCATCAACTCTCCACCTCCAAGGGACTCATTGTATAAACAAAGCGGGCGTGATTACAGCTGGCTGGAGGAGGAGTGAAGCCGTTATTGCATCATAATGGACTCTGCTCTCGTAACCTCTCCTTTGCCCAGATTCCACGAGGTTCAATGTATCCAATTTATCTTCGTGTTTTGTTATCCTTCACTAAATCATTTCCTTCAACTTCATTTTACCGTCATTGGACGTCTCTTTATGGTTCAATAATCCATCATCTCTGTTCATTACTTTACCTTAAATATCTGTAGTTCACGAATTTAACATGAATCTAAAACTTCCAAAAGCTTTCAGACCACAAAAAAATCACTTGTCAGGCTGGATTTGGCCCCCGTGCCTCGAGTTTAAATGTGTTTTTGAGCTGTTTGTAACACAAAGAGAAGACTTGAATTAGTATTTAAATAAAAGTAAGTAAGTTATTACTTGTGCTCAACTCTGATCACACCGAGGATCAAATTCTAATTATAGTAAATGTTTTTTTTTACTTTAAACTTTTTATCAGCAATCTCACAAAATCCAATTCAGTTGAAAATTTAAGTTAAACTTGAGCAAAGCAACACACATTAAAATAATAATAATAATAATATGTAGCAGAAAATCATTGTCAAACAACAGTGATGTGTGTTGTTTTGTTTATGTTTCAAAATATCCCTTTAATGGGAAAAAACTTCTCACAAACAAAAGCTCCCATTATTGTTAAAAATAGGCTAAAAAAAAAACCTTTTAGACAGAATAATAAGTTTAAAATAATAACTTAAATATAACATAAGTTGAAAAAAAAAACTCTTTTAGTCAGTGAATATTTATGTTTTACAGGACTTTCCTCTCAGCAGGTCGATCAACTCTCCAGCAGCTTCTGCTGCTTCGTCTTCTGACCACTGTCCACTGCTGCAGTCACTGAGAGTCCAGACGCCACCAAGTGGAAGTCATGTGTCACTGGAGCTGCGACAATGACAGCAAAAGTTGTTCAAAAAATGCAATTCATTCTTGAAGAAAAAGACAATTTAATACATATTGTTATCCACTCTGTGTTGGATCCATTTTTAATGTCCTCAAGGGCCACATTTTCAACAGTGGCTTCTTTGAGGGGCCATTAGTAATAATGAAAGAGTGAAAAAAGTGTCAAATCAAGTTATAAAAATCGAGCTAAAACTGATGTAAAAGGTCCTAAAACAAACTCCCATAGTTATATTTAGATAATAGTAATGAATAATAAAACATATTTAATTTAAGTTTTATATGATCTTTAACGGCCACATAAATAGTATCAAAGGGGCCCATGGGGGCCCCCGGCCGAAGGTTTAACCTAGAGTAAAATAATAATTTGTTATTCTTTCTGATCTAGAACTCATCGTCCTCATATGTCATAATCCCTTTTCTTATCAAAAAGTAGAATTGTGTAGATGTTTCGATCATATTAGTTTGTTTAGTTTCGCTGGTATATTCAGATCTGAATCATCTCTGAGTCTCTTCTACTTCCTGGGACAACTATCCTGGTCTTCTCCTCAGATCCTCTGGAGATCCGGTGAGTTTTCCATGGATATTCAAAGTGTTCCAAAACAAAGCCTCTCTCCGTGAAGACGAGCAGAAAGAAGGACCAAAAGTTTTCCCTCTTCACTCTCCTGAGACGCCTCTGTCCAGTCTTGTGTTCGGGTCACATGGAAGGAAACTCTCCGTCTGGCCCGTCGTGGCTCGAGCTCCCTCCACATTCTTCACTCGTCTTTCCTTTCAAACCCAGGTAACGTGTCCAGGCACGACACCAGGTGAACATCAGCACCAGGATTCTTCTTCTGGCAGCTCCAGATGACAGATCCCTGGACTGGACCGTCTTCAGTCTTGATTGTGTTGTTGAATAGTTGCTGTGTCTCAAATCACATCCTTCTCTTAGTGCACTGGAGGTTAGTATGCATCAGGATAGTGTACATACTAACTAGTAACTAATTCTCGACAGATAGTATGTCTCAAATCAAACTCTGCTGCTACGCACTAACAGGAAATGATGCGACAGCTTCTTCTTCTACTACTATTTAACAATGATTTCAACCAGCTGTAGGAACACTATCGCCACCTGCTGGTTTGGTTTGGATCAAGAAATATGAGAAATGAAATATTGGCAAACTATTTACGCCGGTATCAGCACCGAAGACTCGTCATCCTCGTACTGCTGCTGAAAATGCACCTGTAAGTATGTATATATATATATAAATATATATATTTATGGCGTCAACGTCACTAAGATGGAGCCTTTTAGGGTAGATAGTGTCCATCGATCCATACTCAGTTTTGTTGGCGTTTTAGTGACAATGTAGTGTGTATGGTGCACTATATTTCGCATACTAAGAATTGAGATGCACTTATGCACTAAAAATACTAAGTTTAAGTACGCAAGTATGTGATTTGAAACACAGCTGTGGTCCACGGAAGTGTACTTTAGTACCTTCAATATGGAGTCTCATTTTAGAGTACAATGGTCCATAAACAGAAGTAGTGACCATTGAATTTTTCATTATTCAAAGAGTACATGTTAAGGCCTCATAATTCCTCCATGGACTCTTTATAAATCTTTCCCAAACGTTCATGAATGTCACGATCCATACAAGGCGGAACCAGAAAGCAGGTGAAACCAGCTGAGAAATGTACAATAGGAATAAATAACAATTCAATAAATAAGTATAAATATAAATAAGTAAGACGATACAATCTTTTACTTGTGAAGTAAATAAAGAGTCCAATATCTCTAAATGTCCAAAAATCAAAGCGTCCAGCGAATCGGGGACTTAAACAGGAAACAAAAGGGAACCTTGAAAACAGGGGGAAAAAAACATGGACTTAACACTTAACAAAAACAAAAAAACGAGAAGTCCAACAAGAATAATTCAAGAGAAACGACAACAAACTAGTGAAGAAAGATCTTTGGTCTGGTACACAAGTCTGGACTTAGGTGGTTGAAGCATAGACGTATATAAATAGACACCACATCGACTGCAGACTGATGTGTATGAAGCGCCGCCATCTTGGTTCAGTGTCATCAGAGGCAGCTGCGCATTAAGAACTACAGGGAACGAGGTACTTCTCAATCTCAAAACACAACTATTCGCTGAATTCTGGATCGATTTTCAAACGGTTTGGTCCGTATTTGTTCAATCTTTCAAATTCATCATATTCAAAATGTTTTTTATTTATAATAATGTAAATTTAAATAATAATGTCTGTCTATCTGGTCTGAGGTTTGAAAAACAAACCACGTGAAAAAAGCTTGACAAATGAGCGATTTATGATGACTTTTATAGTGTAAACACATCATTCCTCTATAGACGTAATGCACTGTAGGAGTGAGTGGCACTGTACCAAGATGGCCGCCCTGTATACACACCGCTCTGGTGGGCGGCAGCAGTCGATGCGGTTTCTATGTATGTATGTCTATGGGTTGAAGTAGGTGTTTTCATGGCTGGTGAGGTCTAGTTGTGAACCATTGGTAGACTTGGGAGGAAATAGGAAGCGAGAGAACAGGAAGAGAGAGTTCAAAATAAAACCAAAATAAAAGTTAACTAGGATAACAATTAACGTTTTTCCACACGATAAATGTAGATACAGGTTGTCGTATTTTACCGTTTTTTTTAATTCTGTTCAAAATTGACTCATTTCTACTCACCTTCGTGTTGACTAAGGTTTGGGATTATTTAAAGAATATTTTGTTCCTTTTTTAGAGTTATGGACAATTTTTTTTGTCATATGTGACACTAGAGAAAAAAAAGATGAGAGAAGTCGCTCATTCTAGTCATTGTTACTGTTTATTTCGTGTAAACTGCCATTTTCGCCGCAACAACAGGAAGCAAAATTTAAAGTACTAATCAAGACTTCCTCCTTTTTCAATTAATTTTCTTCTAAATAAAGTAGTAAGAATTACAGACTTTTTCTTTGGTGGGAAACGGACGGCAGACAACAGTGGTCCACTACTGCCGCAGTGCATTGTGGGTGATATAAAGCCCTGGACTGAACATTGATTTTCCCTTCGATCGTTCCGTCCTCGAGGATAAAAGTTCACTTCAGCTGTTCTGAGAAATGGAACGACCCTTGAGATGGAGGTCGTGGATTCCCTCGAGGGATAGCGCTCGAGTGTACGTATACCGAGCGTTGAAACCCGTTTATCGAACAGCGCGTCTGTGTTGTGGTCACATGATCGAATCACTTTATCAGTTACAAAATCAAGTTATAAAAACGACAGTCAGTCGGAAACCGTGGATATTTTTACGGCTCCTCTGATCGCGCTGCCTCCCCACCCTCGTCCGTAAAGTCGTTATCCACCCAAACATTATTTTCATTCTTTTTCATACGCTCGAGCTCGGCCAATCGAGACTCAGAACATGGCGCTACGATGTTCGCCGACCCAATCAGAGCGCAGAACCGTGATACGCCGAGGTACGGCCGTACTGTAGGTAAGTTTGGCGGAACCACATAAAATGCCGAGTCAGACCCGACCTGGACACGTGGGAAATAAACACGAAGAACACCGGGGGGAACCCTCCACCGGAGGACCTTCCTAGGTGAGTCGGTAATTGAGGTCAGAGGTCGACCTCGTCCAGAGCTCATTAGGAGAACAGCTCCGAGGGTTTTCATCCTGTCGGGCGAACAGAAGCTCGGATGTTCCTGGGACTCTGCGAAAGAGCGGGAACATCATCTTCACTCTTTTTTTCTTTTGATCACTTCTTTCAGTTTCAATCTGCAAGAGAATCTTCTTTTTTTCCGCTATCTGAAGCTGCCTCGGGGGAATTGGGGGGGATTTTGTGGGAATGTTTTAAAAGGCGGCGAGGAATCAATCAGGCGCTGATGTCACTCTGATGCAACTGAGAACCGCGGAGCTTCTGGAGGAGGAACTTCTGAGAGAAAAAACCTGCCAGAGATGGTGAACCCACGACTTCAAGAGGACGCTCGCAGACGACAGAAAACGTCAGGGGTGGTTGTAAATGGCGCCCCCTACTGCTCAAGACAGAGACTGCACTTACAGAATGACGCTCGTTTATAATTTCCATCAGTGTTTAAAGAGAAATGTAGTGAATTAACCAACAGTTTTAACATCTTTTTACTAAAAAAAATTGGGTTTTTTAATGCATTTTTTAATTAAAGAATTGAATTCATAATGTGTATTTTAAAAGTTAATGTTAAAAATTCATAATTGAATTAAATAAAATCGTATTTTTTTAATGAATAATTGATTTTTTATTACACGCACATTACGCAATCATTTTGTACCTCTTAAATTCTATATAAAAATGTTAGAACAAATCAGGTATAATAGTTTTTTTTACCTGGTATACCAGTTATTTTTGTTTTGAGGGGCTCGTGTAGAGCAGGACGTATGATTTAGACATAATATTTAAATGAAACATGTCAACAGATTACTTTGCAGCTCAGGAGGTGTAAAACATCCCACTTGTCTTTTGTGTACTGTTTATTTAGAAGTTAATCTGAAACTTCTTCCAGCTTTTGCTTTTTTTGGGACGTCTGTGTGTCTAATAGCGAAGAAACTCACCACTTTAATGCAACGTCTGATCGATAATTGACTAACGTTGAAGATGCAAGTAAGAAGAACATGAAGACGACCAAAGGAAGTTCATGGATCTGGTGAATATTAGACGTGAAGGGCATCAAGAAAAGGCGGAGGAAACCGACTTGCTGAAAAGAAAAGTGGCCCAAGCACAGAGCCTTGAGGTACGCCCGAATTAGGAGTAACATTTAAAACAGAAAAAGACACAAAAGTCTTGAGTGAAGCAGTTTAATTAACTTCATGCTTTTCCTCGCAACTCTCAAAGTGCAAATATCATTATAAATAAAATAAAATATCGGAATATAGTTTTCTTTTCTCAAGTAGGAAATATATCACTTTCATAGAACTCTTCATTATGTACAGAGCGGAAGTGAAAAGACATTCACAGATCGACATGTGCACTGATCCCGAAACCCAGAGATAAAAGTTTGATTATAAATAATTAAAAAAGAAGAAGCTACTTTTTTTTTTTTTTTGGCTCACATCACAGATTAAGGAAGAGGTGAACGCCATGACTTTTTTTCCCAAACACAGTCTCATGGATGGAGAATAAATAAAGAGACAAAAGAAACCCTGACGTCGACGTCGTCAAGTCTGGACTCTCGGCCCAGAAGAGTCTTTTTTTGGGGGTCTCCCGTCTCTTGTCTTTGGTCGCTGTGGTCATTTGTCTTTTTTGGCAGCAGCGTCGTCGCTGGATTCTCCCGCTGCGTCTTCGGTGAGGGCGGCGTACGGCGACTCGCCGGAGAAGAGGGTCTTCAGGACGAACGACTCGATGGAGGCGAAGGGCGTAGACTTGGAGCTGCTCAGCATCATCCACGACTGGAAAACAGAACCCAGTGTTAGTTAAATACATCAGCCTTAACATTATGACCACCTTTTTTTTTTTTTAAACTATTAAGTCAAGGTTGATTGAGCTCGGCAGGTGGCGCCGTTTCAAATTAATGTGGGGTTTGGTTGAAATAAAGGGCATAAAATTAGTGATGAAGCTTCATGAAGCAGTGTCATTATCTTCAGAGTCCACTAGATGGCGTCTCTGCACCATTTGTTTTGTACAACTGTTCTAATGAAACATCACATCATTTTTAAACTGATGGCGCCACCTACTGACCTCTAAACAATATGACACTGTTTCATGAAGCTTCAACACTAAATAAAACATGAAAGTATATCAGTAACATCAGAATATTGAATGGTTTAATTCTTTGACATTATTATTATTTTTTTAATTGAAATTGTATTTCTTTATTTAAGCATTGAATTGTTATTTTCTTTAAATTATTAAATTCAATAATTTGTATGATTAAGGGTTGAATCTGTTTTTCATTTAATATTGAAATGAATTTAAATAAATTATGTTATATTTTTATTTATTTATTAATTGATATTCTAACTAGAATAATGAAATAAACGTCTTAGTTCTATCTTTGTTTATTTATTATCTATTTATTTATCTATTTATTTAGCCTTTTAAATTCAATACTAAATTCAATTCCAGACTTTTATATTAAATTAAAAGTCTACAAATATTTTTTAAATTAATACATTTTCTTCATGAATATAGTTCGATATTCCAATTCAAGAAAACAATGTTCTAAATAAAGTGTATTTTTCTTATATGTAGTCTTTTTAATTCAACATAAAGATGTAGATATAATAGTCCTAGCAGACAATATTGAATTTAAAAGACTGCGGTTTGAAAAATATTGAATTTAAAAATTGTATTTTCTATTTATTGTAATTAGAATATTAAACGCTTTGTGTTAAAGAAATATTTTATTAAAAATAAAATGATTGGAATTATTTTTATTTAAAAAAAAAACTAAAAAACATTCACGATACAAAATATTGATTTCAATTTTGTTTTTAAATAATTAAATGCTTAAAAAAATATATCCTGATGAAACTGATATACTTCCATACAGTGGATCTTTGAAAACGAGGCTTCATGAAGCTTTGTCACAAGTTCACAGTGACAACTACTGTGTGTCCCAGCACACAAGGGTTTGACGGAGATCCTTTAAACACCCTCATAGTGTCAGTTAAGACGGCAAACATTCAAAAAAAGATATTCATGAAACAAATAGTTTTGAGGATCAGAACCAGATTTGAATGAATAACCTCACGAAGGTTCATCAGATTCTACTTCTGTCTCGCGAGGCTCACGTCTGGCGCCGACACGAGCGGCGAGGCGACGACAAACAACAGCAGGTCGAACGCGGCGCTCGGATCTGATGAAACGGCTCACGGTTAATTTGACAGATCAGAGTCAGAGGAGACTTGAAAGCGCCGGCGCTCCAGAGACGGATCCGCGTCTCCGTCAAAAACACCAGTTTCCCAGAGAACCGAGTCCATGACGCAAGCCCGTGAAAGTGATGCAAACGCTGGGAGCCCGCGGGGCAGGACCAGACCCACGCCCGTCGCCGCCCAAGGTCGTTTGAAAGACGTGCGGCTGAGGGATGATGCTCGGCGAGGAGGAGACGGCTCGTCACCGTGGCGACGAGGAGGAGGAGCGACTGACCTTGTTGACCACCAGGAAGACGGTGTAGAGCAGCATCAGGTGGTGCTTGTGGGTCGGCAGGTACAGGTGCTGCAGGGCGAACAGCACCGACCCGATCAGGGTCACCTTGGTGGGACTGGATGAGCAGAAGAACTCATATCTCATACAAACACAAATAATAGTTTATTTAATTAAGAGTATCTATCCATCTATTTAAGAGTATCTATCCATCTATTTAAGAGTATCTATCCATTTATTTAAGAATATCTATCCATTTATTTAAGAATATCTATCCATTTATTTAAGAGTATCTATCCATCTATTTAAGAGTATCTATCCATCTATTTAAGAGTATCTATCCATCTATTTAGGAGTATCTATCCAGCTATTTAAGAGTATCTATCCATCTATTTAGGAGTATCTATCCATCTATTTAGGAGTATCTATCCAGCTATTTAAGAGTATCTATCCATCTATTTAGGAGTATCTATCCATCTATTTAAGAGTATCTATCCATCTATTTAGGAGTATCTATCCAGCTATTTAAGAGTATCTATCCATCTATTTAGGAGTATCTATCCAGCTATTTAAGAGTATCTATCCAGCTATTTAAGAGTATCTATCCATCTATTTAGGAGTATCTATCCATCTATTTAAGAGTATCTATCCATCTATTTAGGAGTATCTATCCAGCTATTTAAGAGTATCCATCCATCTATTTAAGAGTATCTATCCATCTATTTAAGAGTATCTATCCATCTATTTAGGAGTATCCATCCATCTATTTAAGAGTATCTATCCATTTATTTAAGAGTATCTATCCATCTATTTAAGAGTATCTATCCATCTATTTAAGAGTATCAATCCATCTATTTAAGAGTATCTATCCATCTATTTAAGAGTATCTATCCATCTATTTAAGAGTATCTATCCATCTATTTAAGAGTATCTATCCATCTATTTAAGAGTATCTATCCATTTATTTAAGAGTATCTATCCATCTATTTAAGAGTATCTATCCATCTATTTAAGAGTATCAATCCATCTATTTAAGAGTATCTATCCATCTATTTAAGAGTATCTATCCATCTATTTAAGAGTATCTATCCATCTATTTAAGAGTATCTATCCATCTATTTAAGAGTATCTATCCATCTATTTCAGATCCATCTAGAAATCTAAGGGTATTCATCTCAGAGGATCTATTTATCTATCATTCTTAAGTACATAAAAACACTTCACAGTGGATTCCTGCAGGTTGACGACTGACTAAAAAACACATTTGTCTAATCCTGCCTCTGCTCCAATAAAACTTTTCTTCTGTTGAGCTTCTACAACATGTTGTCATGGATCTAAACAGCGTCTCAGGTCTTGATCCATCAGTCATTTATGAAGTCAAGAGACTTACTAGCTCATCTTCAGGAGCTCGTTGGTTTCCGGTTTCCACTGTCCTCGAACCAGCTGCTCAAAGTTGCTGATGAGTCCACTGCCGGCACCTGAAGACCCCAACACCCCCCGAATATATCAGACCTTGTCATCCAGAATGACGTGGCAGGCTGATGTTTTTATAGATGATGAGCGAGGCTGTGAGGAAGTGTGGAATGAAGCTCCATCAAGTTTCATGTCAGGAAGGATTCAGCTGGTTATACGAGCACAAACACCGAACTAATGTGGACGGATGTGACGCACAGATGTGATGTGATGGTGGTTTACTTAATGTGACACTGAAGCCTCCTCCTCCTTACACTGGCAGCTTGTTGGATGGAGAAGATGTAAAAAAACTAAGATGACAGATCAAAGAGCAGTGGTTTCACCATCTTAAGTACAGCAACACATTGCAATGTTTTATTTTACGATAATGTATCAATATTTAACAGCAAGGTTATTTTTTTTAATGTTTTTTTGTTTTGCTTCAAACCTTATTGTATCCTTTATCATTGTTATTTAATTGTTTACACAATAAAGTGTGCATATATTCACTACGTCTGTTCATTTTTTGTGCTGCAATTTAACTTTCGGCCACTGGTTGGCAGCAATCATTATGTCCTTGTCCCTGTGATGACTGAGGACGAGAGGATGCATCCAGCATATTTTGGTTTCAAAACAAATGAAAGTAGTAACAACTTCTTCAAGAGTCATGTGGTCTGTAAATTCTGCCACACCAGTCAAGTACTCGACAATACTACACATATATACTTGTTACTACAGTATCACAATATATCGTATCGTTGACCCTGTATCGTGATTCATATCAGATCGACAGATTCTTGCCAATAAGCACCTCTACTTAAAAGTATTGAGTTTTTTTGTCCAGTTCCACAGGAACTGTTTAGGGTCAAAGGAGAATTTCTGAAAATTTCAGCTCCAATGTCGCAAATTATGACTTTTTGTCATTTTATTAGTATTATTTGGTACAATTTAAGCAACATTCGGAACGTTTTTTGTTGAAAAAAGCCTTTACAGCTTGCTTCCTGATTGACCACATTCAGACTTTAATGAAGGGGCGCTCATATCTCCCCACAAACATGTCGTTTGAACATGCCAGGCTTTGACAGATATTCGGAAAAGGATGTCCAGCCTGTCAGCCGGTCAAAACCTTCGACTACCATTTCCTGTTGACTGTTTGGAAAACAAGTCAAGAATAGATACAAAAGATTATAAATAACTTTCCACTTGACTTGAGTCAGAAACTGTTTCCTTCAACTGAGAAAAATCTCTAAACTTAGGCAAAGGATGTCACAACATGATCTGGAGCTTGTAATCCATATGTTTGTGTCTTCATTGTTTGGACTATTGCAAAATTTTGTTTTCATGTCTAAACAAGAAGGATCTGTCTCACCTGCAGTTAATACAAAACTCTGAAGCGAGAATTCTGACTCGCTCTAGTAGAAGAACTCACATTTCTCCATAAAACTCTTCACTGGCTGCCAGTTTCTTTCAGGATCAACTTTAAAATTCTGGTTCTTACTTTCAGATCTATTCATGGTCAGACCTTCCATCAGTGATCTGATCCAGAATTACACCCCAGCTCGGGCTCTGAGGTCTGTGGATCAGAATCTACTGATGGTTCCTGAACACGCTTCAGGACCAGAGGAGAAAAATCCTTCCAGACTGTTGCTTTGGAACCATCTCTGTGTTTGATGATCTACTGACTCCTTCAAGAAACATCTTTGTTTGATGATCTACTGACTCCTTCAAGAAACATCTGTGTTTGATGATCTACTGACTCCTTCAAGAAACATCTGTGTTTGATGATCTACTGACTCCTTCAAGAAACATCTGTGTTTGATGATCTACTGACTCCTTCAAGAAACATCTGTGTTTGATGATCTACTGACTCCTTCAAGAAACATCTGTGTTTGATGATCTACTGACTCCTTCAAGAAACATCTGTGTTTGATGATCTACTGACTCCTTCAAGAAACATCTGTGTTTGATGATCTACTGACTCCTTCAAGAAACATCTGTGTTTGATGATCTACTGACTCCTTCAAGAAACATCTGTGTTTGATGATCTACTGACTCCTTCAAGAAACATCTCAAGACATTTTTTTTTTGTGCATTCGCCAGATTTTCCTGGGGCTGTCTATGTATTGTTTTGATTGATTAAGCGCTTTGTGACCCTTCTCTAAAAAAAAGGTGCTTTACAAATATCAATGAATTACTTACTTGTATTAATGTATTGAAATAGCAACAGCTAAGTGTCTCATCTTTGTTGACGGTGCAGACATTGTGACTCAAAATGAAACGCGTCTCATTTTTCCGATCATTTGTGGGTAAAAATCTTGTTTCCTGTGTCAACTTTACGATGTTTTTAAGAGACGCCATGTTACAATAAAACACATATTTTTCCAAAAAGCGCCTTAAAGTGTTGAAGTTATATCAGTTTTTGGATTCATTATAAACTTAAATTATAAAGTTAAATTATAGTAAGTCAGTAAGTAACGGTTAAATTCCATTAAAATGGTTAAAGAGTCTTTCTAGATCATAGTGTGAGTGCAGAGATAACTACTTCAACACCTCAAAAAAATGGTTATTTAGGAAGATAAATGCAGAAATATGATGATAATAAAGACACTTGGCTGTAGACGCTGCAGTCCACACATGAAGATCGCTCACCTCTGGTCCAGCCAATGGTTATCATCACCAGCAGACCGTCTTTGTACTTCCTTTGCGCCTGTGTGACCCCGTTGACGATCTTAAAGGTCCTGGTCACCTCCTTCATCCCCGATAGAACCACTTTGAAGGGCAGGAGGGAGGCGATGTCGAAGACCAGGTCCTTGGGAAAGTAGAACACCAGGTACCTGAGGAGAGGAAACATCTTTTAACCAGTTTCAAGTACCTTGAAAAACTACACAGATTTTTATTAGCTTCATTTATACAAATCATTTATAACTTTCATTCCGCTTGTGCCAAAGTGTATCCAAGAAGTGACAAAATGTGAAAAAGTCTTTATATGTCACACGTTTTAGGGTTTCTTAAGATAAAAAACTGCATTCATAAATATACAAAGCATACTCGATCAACATGGAAAAATGAAACAAGTACAATTTTAAAACACTTGCTAATCTTTAGTTTTTTTCCTTAAATTATCACCAACAATATCTTCAAAATCACAGGTACCTGTGTTCCTGCTGTTACCATGACGACTGTGTCCTTCTAGTGAATGCAAAGCCAGGAAAAATCTGGTTAAATGCAAATGTTGTGTAAACAAAGTGAAACAAATGTTTTTGTTGGCTCGAGGGCGACTTGTACTTGCTGCATCAATGGTTCCAAAAAATACAATTGTAAACCTTTAGTTACGTGTTTTAAACATTTCGTCTTTATATAGCTTTATTTGACTCCTCAAAAAAATAGAATTATTAAAATGATTGGTTGTAATGCTTCCATTGGGCAGCAGGAGGCAATGTAGACGCATTTGTTCCAGGTAATAAGTTGATTTATATAATAAGTTTCGTCAAAAACATTTTTAACTTAAATTTTTACTTTATATTTTTATCTTATAAAACATACAGCGAGTGTTTATCCATAACAAATAAGAAAAAAATGAACCGAATTTGAATTGTAGTACCATGTGTTAACAGCAGATGGAGACCGAGAAACAACTATAACATCATCATGTCCAGTCAGAAAATCCAGTTAATACTGACAATTTATAATAAATAATTTTAAGAATATATTCTTTTTTTCAACTTTTTTTTCTTCTTCGGTCACAGTTGCTGCTGCAGGACACTCACCAGAGGACGGTGGCCAGCAGGACACTGGTGCCGTTGGACAGGGGTGCTATAGGGGGCTCGGCCAGCATGACCCCCGACAGCATGGCACCCCCGAAACAGTAGAGCATGGAGCTGAACCAGCAGGCGAAGGGGCTGGTGCGGGAAACCTTCAAAGCTCCTGCAATAGAAAAGAAAGGCAGGTTGTCACATGTTCAAAACTGACTTCCTGTTACATGTGGTTCGTGTCACGTAATCACTAGTATCAGCAGCGGTTCAAAAACGTAGAACTAAAGGTGAATAAAAGCAGCAGACTGTGACCTTTTTCAAATTAAGAGCTATTTACAGATGGAAAACTAATAAATGGTTAAATTAAAAAAAAACAGTTGTTTAGGCTTTTTAAATACATGATGTAGAAAAAAAAAGTCGGTGTCTAAAAAAATATAAATTCACTTGAATACCACGTTTTGTTTTTTTTTGTTTATCTACAATTACAATGCAAATATTTGTTATTATTGTGCTGCAATTAAACTTCCGGACGCTACATGGAATCCGTCATTACGTCTTATGCAGCTTAAGGAACATGGAAAGATTCTGCAAGAACTAAACATCAGTTTTAAAGATTTGTTGGACATATTTTGGTTTCAAAACCGGGTTCTGCCAACTGCCCGTTCATTTTGGCCCGAACACAACTGAGAAAAACAGAGATTCTCGTCTTTTAAAAGAAAATAATCTACACAGAACACTCATCAACAAGTCTCTCTAAACCATTTTTTAAGGAAGGTATTTTTGATTTACCTAAAATTCAAAAGACTTTTCTTTTAATATGCGCAACATATTTAGTTTATGTAAAACATTTACACATAACATTTTTTTTAGTAACTAGTAATAATTGTACTTTTAATTTACTTTTTTTTTTTATCTTTAATTTGTCTTTGACTGTCATTTACTTCTTGAAATGTTTTAATTGTGGCAATGCTTTGAGAAATGTTTCCCATTTTAATGCTCTTAATAAACTAGCCTGTTCAGAGCCTTAATATTTTTACTTAATACTTATTTTGTTACATATTGCAGTTAATTTCACGTGTTATTTGGTCGTATTTTGGACTCAAAGGTTGTCGATTTGTGTTTGCATTGTGTTGTTTATCTTTAGCAAGTAAATAAATGTGTGTTAGCTTCTGTGTCTTTTTTCTTGTATTTTATAAAAATAAATCCCCGGGCAACGCCGGGTACTTCAGCTAGTATATGTTCATATTGAATTATTAAATCAAATAAAAAAAAATGTAAATTGTGTGTTTTTATGTCATTACAAGCTAATGATGTGTTGAAAACAATAAAAATGTTTAAATCACTCGTAAAACATGTAGTTTTCAACAAATCCTGACCCTATTTAAAAAAAATATAACTCCTGTTGATAATATTCACATTTTGTTGTTTTTACTGTACTCTAAACTTCTTTATCGATGTTGAGACCAGAGCGTTCTTGGACTGTCAGTTTATCTGATCATCCTTCACTCAAACATCAGTCCTTTCTTTTTTACAACCCCTGACTTTGGACTCTCGGGTCAACAATATCCTCATGAATGCCTCTTAGTTCCGGGCGGAGACACGTCTGTGTTGAAGAGATATACGTCCATCATGCTCTTGTGGTCATATATTGACACATCTACAGAATATTTAGACTCATTATTTTTAACTTCTAAACCCACATTTGACTCGATTCAAACATGTGACCACGACTTCAATAACTGTGAACCGATCCATTTGTTATCTGCTCGACTGTGATCAACTGACGAGTGTCGCTCCCTGATTGGCTCTTATCTTCAGCCACCATGTTTTAATCCTTCAATCCCACGATGGGGAGAAACGGCCGAAGCGTGGACGACCTCAGTCACGCTCCATTCAAACCACACACTGTACTACTTCCTGTTGACCTGCGTCACATGACTTCTCTGGTGAATATGAGAAGAACGTTGTTGTCACGAGCGTAAAACGTATGAATGTCGCGTCTCTTCCCTGCAGACAGGAGCAGGATCTATAAATGCTAATCTGGGGATTACAAACAGATTATCTGCAGACGTCTCAGTGAACCAGAGCGAATGACTCGGCAGAAAACTTTGAAGCTTCAGATGGAATTTATGTTTAGATCTTGAGGCGTTTACAACGGAATATAAAAGTGTGAAGATAGAAGATGTTTGTGATTCTCGATCGAGTGTCAACAGAACGACTCTAAACCGGTTCTATCAAGATTAAAGTCACGCAGGCAGCAAGTGTCTCTCGTGAAAACTCAACAAACAACACAAGACCGCAGGAGCAGAAAAGCGACGCAATGGCGTCACAGGTAGTTTACACAAGGCAACACAAAAATGTTGACATGATTGTTCAAACTTTAAAGTGGGTTTGCTTTGAAACCCAGTGAGCCGGAGTCACTTTAAGAGCCATCGGACAAGGTTCCGAGTCAATTTACCACAACTCAAGACTTATCATTTATTTTTAACACAAATTAACAACAAATATTTTGAGATATAAAACCAATACACATCTTATTTATTATTTGTTTAAAAAAAGGCCTTATTTTTTAGATTTATTAAGTTAAAAGTAATTAATTGAATGCCTTTTAATATTTATTATATTCATGATTATAACATTTAGTATAATTGTTGTTTAATAGGAATGTAGTTGTTGCTGGTTCATGCTAACACGCTTATAACTATAGGTTCTGCTTCATTGGTGCTCCGCCCTCCAACGGCTTCGCTATGGGTTTACCCCGAGGCACCGCCTCGTCTCTGAGAAAGCTTAATGAACTCGCCACCCAGCAGGGGGCAGTACCCTCCTATAAAGGCGGGCAGCACCCGCCGCACTTTCTCCTTTTTCAACTCAGCGAGAAAGCTCCTGACAGTGGAATGTAATGATGGCGAATGAATATTGAAGTGAACCATGTGTGCACGAAGACTCCCTGAAGAGGAGACACACATGTCTGCTTCGTTTTGCCTAGAGGCCCAAATCACACGTGATGATTATGTGGCCTTCCGAGCGCTTCCCACGGCTTTTGACAGTGTTGGGAAGCGTTCGAGGCTTGTCGACCCACGCCGCCTCAGATCATGATTATGATCAACACAGGACTGCCGTGTTGTTTAAAATAGACAACACGGCAGTCCTGTGAGCTGCACTCGACAAGCTCACGTTCCAACGTGTTGGGCCCTGATGAGTCGTCCATCGGTCATGAACAGATGTCGACGAGGAGGACGACTGGCTCGCTGCATGGAGTCGACCATGGGGTATGCGAGAGCGATCAGGTGAGTATCTCTTGCAGGTCTCATGGCCCTCCTGCAGCGCACTCGACGGGTTCACTTGAGAGGTATTAGTGTGCATGTGGCTCCGCCTGTGAGTGTGACGTATTCACAGGCGTCATTAGAGACTTTCGCCGCTAATGCTAAGCTAACATGCTCCGCCGTTCATAGACGGCGAGAGTTTCCTCTCAGAACACAGTTCGGAGGAGGTTTTAAACCCCTTCGTCCGGGTCATACCGAGACTGTAATAACGGAGTCTGTCCACACGAATGAAGGGCAGACTCCACCATGTGCTTTGTTTCCAGATAAGCAAATGTCCACGAGACCAGCTTGATCAGCTGTGTTTACTTCACTTCCGTGTTGACATGCGCTGACGGGGTTTGACCGCCGATGAGCGTTGTCAAAAAAATCCCGGCGCCATGGATGACGTCACGTTTGGCGGAGAAACGTCATGGATGACGTCACGTTGGCGGAGAAACGTCATGGATGACGTCACGTTTGGCGGAGAAACGCCATGGAACGGACGCACCATTGAGAGGAATGGCCCGGCAGGAGGCGGCGCAGCTCCGCCATCACCTGCATGGGCGTGATGACGAGGCGCGACGGGGATACGCGGAGAAGATCCCGTTCGTCGGCCTGATAAGCAAATGTCCACGAGACCGGCTTGATCAGCTGTGTTTACTTCCGTGTTGACATGCGCTGACGGGGTTTGACCGCCGATGAGCGTTGTCAAGAAAATCCCGGCGCCATGGATGACGTCACGTTTGGCGGAGAAACGTCATGGATGACGTCACGTTTGGCGTGATGACGATGCGCGACGGGGATACGCGGAGACGGAGATCCCGTTCGTCTGCCTCATCATCTGGTGCTGGGG
Organism: Callionymus lyra; assembly: GCF_982586985.1. Taxonomy (NCBI): domain Eukaryota; kingdom Metazoa; phylum Chordata; class Actinopteri; order Syngnathiformes; family Callionymidae; genus Callionymus; species Callionymus lyra. The sequence goes on from NC_141822.1 coordinate 8,565,291, forward strand.
GAAGCGTCACCAGAGACCAGCCACCCCAGCAGCACCAACAACATCGGCAACAGCGGCGGCGTGCGACGAGTGAGCGTCGCCAAGATCCGCAGCGCGAGCCGGGGAGCCAGCAGCCGCAGCAGAGTCGACGGCCGAGGGCTCCTCCACCCTATTCATTCAAGGGAATGTGTCGGGAATAAAACAAGAGAACGTATGACGTTTCTGTGGTTCGTTCTGAGAGAGATGTTGGTAGCGTGCATGTGTTTCCGCCTGTGAGTGTGACGTATTCACAGGCGTCATTAGAAACTTTCGCCGCTAATGCTAAGCTAACATGCTCCGCCGGTCATAGACGGCGTGATTTTCCTCTCATAACACAGTCCGAAGGAGGTTTTAAACCCCTTCGTCCGGGTCATACCGAGACTGCAATAACGGAGTCTGTCCACACGAATGAGGGGCAGACTCCAACCACATGTGTTTTGTTTACAGACGAGCAGAGGTCCGCGAGACCGGCTGAATCAGCTGTGTTTACTTCCGCGTCGACCAGCGCTCGTGCCCGACAGAGCGTGACAGCTGATGAGGTGAGTGGAACTTGTCCGGACATGTCTATGTTAACCGGAGGTTGTTCCTTTCCCCACAGCGCTGTCTACAAACACTGGCACCGTGGAGGACGTCACGTTTGGCGGCGGAGAAGCGCCATGGAACTGACGCAACCTGGTGTTTTTACGCGCGAGTTTTTTCGCCGTTCTGAGACCAGGCGAGGGCGAGGAACTTCCGTCCCGTCTGGTCGATCAACTGGAGAGGTGCGTGGCGGTCGGATCTCACGAGTGACGAACAGATCGGGACCGCCAGCGGGGCTGGAGAATGTACGGGACCGGGTGAGTGATGCGGTGCCGACGCGCGCGCGACCTAACTCACTTCAGCTCCGGGTTAATTCTCCAGCGCTTTCCTCCACATCGCGGGTTTTGTCAGCTCCGGTGACACTAAGAAGTGCTCAGGGAGTTGGGAAGACTTCCGGGGGGGGAAGGAAACACGCACGACGCGCATCTGAGGTGTCTCACGCGCACTTGCGCGCTTCTCCCACAGAGCCGGCTTTTATGTATGAGAGTGGGGGTTCTAGTGAATCCAACTCGAGTACATGCTCTGTGGATTCAAGAGATAGAGACGCGGCTTGTGTGATGCCCTTTCGTCTACGGCCCGTCCATGGGGGGCGGGCCGGAGGACTACCCAAGGTTCGCCAGGGCTGCGGTTCTGACAGAACATTATTCGGCTTGGAGTCGCCTGGTTTTACTTCTAGGACCCACTTGGCTGGGGGGAGTAATCAGGCGGGGCTATGCGCTACAGTTTGCCCGTCAACCCCCGCGTTTTTCAGGGATTCTCTGGACGCGTATGGTGGAGCAGGAGAAACTATCCTGTCTGAGAAACGAGGTGTCTACTCTGCTGCAGAAGGAGGTCGTAGAACTGGTCCCTGCAGCCGAGATGATGTCAGGGTTTTACTCCCGGTACTTCCTCGTGGCGAAGAAGACCGGGGGTTGGAGGCCCATTCTGGACCTCAGCTATTTGAACAAGTTCATAGCTACCCGCCCGTTTCGCATGTTGACGGTCAAGAAACTGCTTTCAGGTGTATGTCCAGGAGATTGGATGACATCTATCAACCTGACCGACGCGTACTTTCACATACCGATAGTCAAGAGACATCGAAAGTACTTGCGTTTCGCCCTCGAGGGTCGGGTGTTTCAGTACACTCGACTTCCGTTCGGCTACTCTCTGGCACCCAGGACCTTCACCAAGTGTGTGGAAGCGGCAGTGGAGCCTTTGAGAGTGAGTGGGGTAAGGATCTTGACCTATCTGGACGACTGGTTGATCCTTGCCAGGTCAGAGGCAGAAAGTTACGCTCACACACAGAAGGTGTTGAGCCATATTGCCACCCTGGGGTTCACAGTGAACCTCAGCAAGAGCGCTCTGACTCCAGCTCAACAGTTAGTTTACCTGGGGGTACTGTTGAACTCGGAGGAAGGATACGCGCGCCTCCCGGACGTGCGTATCCAGCCCATTCTCCGACTGACAACACAGTTGCTGGAAGCTCGGTGTCACGTGACAACAGCAGGCACTGTTATGTCCCTCCTGGGGCTCATGGCGGCAGCCCACACGGTTGTTCGGCTGGGCTTGCTGCACATGAGGGAGCTTCAGAGATGGTTTGGTCGTCTCAAGCTAGACCTCAAGCGGGAAAGAGGTCGGAAAGTGCGCCTTCCCGCTCGGGTTTTGCAGGACATCCAGTTCTGGAACTCTCACGCCAACCTCAGGCGGAGAGTTCCATTGGGTTGCGTCCTTCGTTACACTCAAGTGTTCACAGACGCTTCCCTGACAGGTTGGGGAGGCACCTCGGGTCAGGCCTATGCCAGTGGGGTCTGGAGCAGTCCGGTGCTCAGACACATAAACTGGCTAGAGCTGAAGGCAATTCACAATGTCCTGCTTCACCTCTCTCCCCAACTGTCACAGTCCAACGTCCTAGTATTTTCAGACAGCTCCACCGCCGTGGCGTACGTAAATCGCCAAGGTGGAGTCAGATCCCCAGCCCTTCTGTGTGTGGCAAGGAAGATTTGGCTGTGGGCGGACTGTCACCTGCTTTCGCTCAGAGCCCAGCACGTCCCGGGCGAGCTGAATGCAGTAGCGGACAGACTGTCGAGGGGGGCCGTCCAGGACGAATGGGGTCTGTCCGAGGCAGTGGCAAGCGAGATCTGGTCTCGATTCGGTCACCCGGTTGCAGACCTCTTCGCCAGCAAGGAGAACTTCAAATGCCCTCTTTGGTTCTCCCTCAGGGCTTCGGACCGCCCCCCACTAGGCGTGGACGCTTTAGCCCATTCGAGGTGGCCGGTCGGTCTGCTGTTCGCCTTCCCTCCTCCGCGGCTCCTTCTCCCCCTGATTCGGAGGACGGGGCGGGGGGGGCTGAGGTTAATTCTAGTGGCACCAGACTCCCCGGGGGCGCTCTGGTTCCCAGAGCTGGTGCGCATGGCGGTCGGGGCCCCGTGGGCCATCCCTTGGGGCCCCGCTGCCCTGTGTCAGGCGGGGGGGGACACTGACAGCGCCCCCGGTGCTGGGCCGGCCTCTCAAGGTGTGGCTCCTGCACGGGACGAGCTGATCGGGACCCTGGACCCGGACGTTCTCCACACGCTGGAGAACGCCCGGGCCCCATCAACACGTAGGCTTTATGCCTCAAAGTGGGGGATATTCTCCCGCTGGTGTTCAGACAGGTCCTTGGACCCCAGCTCTTGTTTGGTCTCCGCTATCCTGTCTTTCCTGCAACATTTGCTGGATAACGGGCGGACTGTGGCGACACTGAGAGTGTTCGCATCAGCCATAGCGACGAGGCATGTCGGTTTTGAGGGTGCTTCGGTTCGCGCCCACCCTTTGGTGGTGCGTTTTCCTGCGGGGTGCCTGCAGGCTTCGACCTCCTGCAAGGCCTTCCAGCCCTCAGTGGGATCTCCAGTTGGTACTGGACTCTCTCACAGGGCCGACCTTCGAGCCTCTTGACCAAGTCCCATTGGATATCTTGTCTTTCAAGGTATCGCTCCTTCTGGCACTAACAACCACGAAGAGAGCAAGTGAGCTTTGTGCCCTCTCCATTAGCCCTGAGTGTCTTTCCTTTGGCGTCGAGGAGTCTTCGGTGTCTTTGCGTCCTAACCCAGCGTTCCGCCCGAAGATTCTGAGTTCCTTGTTCCGGGCGACGACCTTCACGCTGCGGGCCTTTCACCCGCCGCCTCACTCGGACCCGGGTCAGGAGCGTCTCCACCTGTTGTGTCCAGTGAGGGCGTTGGCCTGTTACTTGCGGCGGGTGGCCGAGTTTAGGCGCTCTGATGCCCTTTTTGTCTGCCACGGTAGATGCCGGCGGGGAGAGGCTCTCTCCCCCCAGAGGTTCTCTCATTGGGTGAGATCGGCCATTATCCGTGCCTACCGAGCAGCGGGTGGATCCGCTCCTAGCGGTCTGAGGGCACATTCCACCCGTGGCGTGGCAGCCTCAGTGGCTCTTTTGCGGGGTGTGGCAGCAGAGGATATCTGCTCTGCTGCCTCTTGGGCGTCCACGTCTACCTTCGCTAAGGCCTATCTCCTCGACGTAACGGCGGGATCAGTAGCTCATACTGTCTTGAGCGCTGTTGTGCCCCCCTCAGGGCCCACGGCTCAAGTGGGATTGGACCCTGGGCCGGCGGGGCCCTAGTGATGCTGCTCCAGGAGCGGCGTCCAGCTGGGGGTACATTTATCCCGTCAGGCTTCGCCTTTTGGGTAAACCCATAGCGAAGCCGTTGGAGGGCGGAGCACCAATGAAGCAGAACCCCTGAGTTATCTATTATAACCTCAGGTTCTGCGAGTTGGTGCGAAGCCCTCCAACCTCGTCGCCCAGCGGCCGCCCTTCTCGCTGAGTTTTCAGTTGGAGAAAGTGCGGCGGGTGCTGCCCGCCTTTATAGGAGGGTACTGCCCCCTGCTGGGTGGCGAGTTCATTAAGCTTTCTCAGAGACGAGGCGGTGCCTCGGGGTAAACCCATAGCGAAGCCGTTGGAGGGCTTCGCACCAACTCGCAGAACCTGAGGTTATAATAGATAACTCAGGGGATCTCAATTATTATTTAATCACTAAAGCTCTGAGTAAAAAACAAAGGAGTTTTTCTCGCTTTCGACGCAAGTGTCTTGTTTACACAACATAATTTATTTAAAAGTCAGCGATTGCCAAGATAAACAAACTCAGCATGTATTTGATTGAGTCAACTTACTTTATTTTAAACATATCTGTGGAGGAATAATACAACAATTGCTCCCACATTACAACTTCAACGAAAAAGTAGATAAATAAAAAACGTAGAGCAAAGGTTATGGGCTTTAAAAAAAAATTAAAAAAAGGAGACACACTTGCGGTCAGTCTACAGTAGGTGGCAGCAGAAACAAAAGTCGACAGAGACAAAGCGCATTTTACATTGTCTTCATTCTATTTTTTGCTAGCATTGAAATGTGTGAAAAATGTTTAAATATTCAATTATTTTTGCATGTTTAGACTTTTAAACTCTTCGTGTCATATTTATAATTATTTGTTATATTGTTTATTCCAGATGTTTCTTGAAGTGCTGTATTATAAAGGTTAATATTTTTACTGTTCAAAATGTAAATAAATGTATGTATTTATCTATTTGTGTAATCAGTCCATTCATTTAATTTCATCATAATATGGAGTAAGAAGTCATATGTGTTGGTTCTACTTTAGTTCATCACAATATCAGTAAAGAAAAACGTTTTTTATTCAATTCTCTTACCAGGTTGTTAATACCTAAAATACACCATTAAGTATAATTTATGAGCAGTTTAAGTAGATTGTATCAATCCCGTCACCATGACAACGCCTACACAAAGGTGGAGAGTTCAAAGTTCAACCTGGATGTAGTAAGATTTCAAAGTACAATGCGACACATATTGTGAGCGAAAGATTGGAACTGAAATAATAATAACAATAATAATAATTTTATTTATACAGCACTTTTTTAACAGTAGTTACATTGCTTTACATGAAAGCAAACACAATACATTAAACCAGCACAGTAGTAAAACCAAGTGAATACATCCATCAAATACAATATACAACATAAATGAAAAGACCTCTTGATACGAGTGGAAATAAGATGAAGTATTTTGGGCGCAGTTATTAAAGTAGACGAACATTAGTTTAATCTTAACCTTGAATCGTACTGTCTTCCCCAGAGAAAGTCTCTCCAGGCGTCGCGATGAGAAAAGCAAAGTTCTATTTTCGACCAGAGATAATTAGTCGTTGACGTTCGGTAAACACGAGCTCGTCCCGACAATCAGTTCAGTGTTTACACACCAGCTCAGCATATCTGGAAGAGTCGTTCCACGGCCTGTGGAAAAGTACTCAAAGTACTCTTAAGTTGGCTGAAAGTCATGTACATTTTTCAGGTGTGGCCTTTTAAGGAGATAAAAGAGGGTTGGTTGGTATTTGGTACGAGGAAGTAAATAAGTAAATAATATTTGTAGAGCGCTTTTCTAGACCAGGGCCACAAAGTGCTTTAACAATCTAAACAATACACAATAAAATATATACCGTATTTTCCGGATTATAAGTCGCTCCGGCCATAAAATGCATAATAAAGAAGGAAAAAACGTATATAAGTCGAACTGGAGTATAAGTCGCATTTTTGCAGTGAAATTTCTTTGATAAAATCCAACACCAAGAACAGACATGTCATCTTGAAAGACAATTTAAAATAAAAATAGAATAGAGGCAACAACAGGCTGAATAATTGTACGGTATGTTTGCAACTGAGAACGTGCTTGGTATGTTAACTTAAAATATTAAGTTATTCAGAGAACTATAGCATAAATAACATGCTAAGAAGTTTACCAAACCATCCGTGTAACTCCTAATAACTAAAATCCAATGAAATCTTCATCCTCGGTGTCACTTTTAAACAACTAACTAACTCCGGAGGTAGAAGATGCGGCGCTTCCTCTTCTACGTCGAAATTATCAACACAGGCCTAGAGCGCCCTCTTGCGGTTTAGTGTGAAAATAACATGCGAAATGATATATACCGGTAATAATGTGTTAATAATTTCACACATAAGTCACTCCAGAGTATAAGTCGCACCCCCGACCAAACTATGAAAAAAAAACTGCGAATTATAGTCCGGAAAATACGGTACTTAAAAGATCAAGATAACACCGAGAGAAACACAGGAGTCTCAGAACATCAAGGAAAAGCACGAATAAAAGTGTCTTCGGATGTTTCTTGAAGGAGTCAGTAGATCATCAAACACACAGGGAGATCGTTCCAAATTTTAGGAGAAAGAATGGCTCAAAGTAAGAACCAGAATTTGAAAGTTTTATCCTGAAAGAAACTGACAGCCAGTGAAGAGATTTAAGGATCGGAGAAATGTAAGTTCTTCTACTAGAGCAGGTCAGAATTCTGGCTGCAGAGTTTTGTATTAACTGCAGGCGAGACACATCCTTCTTGTTAAGACATGAAAACAAACTGTTACAATAGTATAAACAAGAAGACAGGAACGCATGGAAAGTGAATGAACTCAGGAAGGAGAAGAAGAAATCATTAATTTCCTGGAAGGTTCGAACGTGAAATGGCTGCGGACGTATTCATAGGGTTAATGAAAATGTTTTGGGATTGAACAAAGAATGTTTTAGGAATGCAAATAAAAAAGATCCAGCCGAGACTTGAAGTTGCCTTCAACGACCTCAGGAGGAGTCGGTCCATGTTTGGATGGGAGTCGAGGACGGAGGGTCAGAGGCTGCAGAACCGTCAAGATACTTGGAGAGGCAAGTTCGGAAATAGATTGTAGATTTTACAGCCGTGTGACTACAATGGCCTGTGTGTGTGCGTGTGTGCGTGTGTGTGTGTGTGTGTGGGTTCGTGTTACAATTAAAGTCCACCTGTCCCTGTTGTCACGATCCCAGTGATGTAACGTTGGCAGACCTTCAGAGCTACGAGGGGAAGGAACGCGTGACGAGAGCTTCTGCAAACGAGTGAACAAAGCAGTATTTGTTTTCAGGACACGATCTTCAAAGTAAATAGTTACACAGGAAAGTACTGCACTGAGACTGTTGGGCAGGACGATAAAGATGCATCTATTTATCTTTGTAAAGTGCTTGAAATACTTGCTTGGAAAAGGTATTTATAAACGTACATAAATAAACCAGTCGATCAAAGACTTTCTATTTCCCCAAGTTTTCCAACATTCCCACAGAAGTAAAATTAATTTTTTTGTTGCAATTAAACTTCCATTAGCCATGTGGCAGCAGTCGCTATGTCACCCAAAGCTAAATGAAGTTCCGGCAATGACTGAGGACGAGAGGATACAGTGACTCCAGCAGCTTTTAAAGCTGATGTTTGCACATATTTTGGTTTCAAAACAAATGAAAGCAGTTACGACTTCTTCAAGAGTCATGTGGTCTGTAAATACTACAACATCAGAGTCAAGTACTGGACAATACTACACATATATCCTTGTTACTACAGTATCACGATACCAGAGTCAAGTACTCGACAATACTACACATATATCCTTGTTACTGCAGTATCACAACACCAGAGTCAAGTACTCGACAATACTACACATATATCCTTGTTACTACAGTATCACAACACCAGAGTCAAGTACTCGACAATACTACACATATATCCTTGTTACTGCAGTATCACAACACCAGAGTCAAGTACTCGACAATACTACACATATATCCTTGTTACTACAGTATCACAATACCAGAGTCAAGTACTCGACAAGTACTCGACAATACTACAAATATATCCTTGTTACTACAGTATCACAACACCAGAGTCAAGTACTCGAGAAGTACTCGACAATACTACACATATATCCTTGTTACTAAAGTTGCACTTTATATCGTATCATTGACATCTCATGATACATATTGTTTCGCCTACTTTCTTGACAATACACGCCTACATGCAAACACACTAGGACGTCCAGGATCAAAGGATCTGGTCCTAGCATAAGTAGCACGACTGGAGAGTGAGTATCTCAAACATGTCGACCAGTTCATAAGTCCCTGTTAACTGATCCAAAGTCCAGGCTGGGGATCAAGCTTTCTCCATAGAGGTTCCCTGACTTTGAAACCGCCAGCCCCGAGTATATAATACTAGCTGAGTCTGTGCCTTCTTTCAAAAGTCTTTGAAAAACACACTTTTATAGACAGGGTTTTATGTGATATTGTTTTCTATCTTTTAACTTTTAACTGGATTTATTATGGGTTTTACCTTCTTTTAATAATGTATTGCTTCATCTTTAATATGATATTTTAATATGTAACTTGGTTGTGTTTTATGCGTTTTATTTGTATATACAATATTAATTGAATGTTTTATGTTAAACACTTTGTGACACTTATATCTGAAAGGCGCTATATATATAAAAGTATGACTAAAAAGTGATGCATTTATCTTTCTGTTCAGTCCTCATTTTGAATGATAAAAAATAACATAAAATAAACAACATAAATAGATTATAATAATCGCATTTAATAGTAGTTTTGTTGGTGTGAAAGAGTTTCTAGATTATGGGCAAAAACAAGATATGTTGCAAGACTGGTTTAAGGCAAAACATATCATTTGATAAAAACAAACAAACTTAATAAGTTTTGGCAAAAATGTCAACTGTATATTATTTTCATGAGCCTCAGCACTATTTACACTGCGGTGTTTGTGTAACTTTAATAGAGATAAAAAAATAAATAAAGATCAGTTGGATATCAACTCAGTGACACATATATCGTTAGAGAGGATATTAAAAATATTTTAAACAAGAGTGAGTGTGTTGTGACAGGTCAAGAGAGCAGTGACGCGGTCAAGTTTGAACTCACCTGGCTGAGTCCGCAGCGACATGATGGACACGATATAGTGCGCCATGTCAAAATAAGGGAACATGGACAAGCTGGCCACTTGATCGGACAGCTCGTCCAGATGCAACACCTCGAAGACATCCATCTTTTTTTTAAGAACACTTCAAGTTTGAGTTTATAATTCCAATGACAAGTTGATCTGGATTACAGGCGAGAGTCCAAACTCCATCTACATCCGCCGCCCGACACAACCTGCTGGCCCGGGGGGTGCGGGGGGGTGACTCGGTGTCAGCGGGTCAGCTGGTTCTGGAGGAGGGTTGCGGGTCGCAGGACAGCACAGCTGGACTTCCAGCTCATCTTCTAAGCGTCGCGTTGAGGCGCAGATTTCCTGCCAGACTTTCTTCCGCCATTCTAGTGATGTGGCAGGCGGAGTCGGAGCCGCCCTGTGATTGGCGGATCGAGAGACGCGGCAGCCAATCAGCGGCCAGGAAGTGGCTTCCGTGAGGCGATGCTTGGAATTTACCAAACAATCACAAACTACTACGTGTGACGTCACTGACCGTCTTCGATTCTTTATCTAGAGATTCTATATTTTTTATTTAACAAACCCCGAGAAACATTTTAATTCCAGCTTCTCACCTGTTCTTACATAGACGTCGAGTTAAGAGAAACTTCTTTCATGTCTTTGAATTAAAGACAAATACTATTAAATATTGAAGTGACATGTATTGATGATTATTCTACATTAAAGCACAACAATGTCACGTGACAGATTTAACCAAATAAACTAAGCAAGAAATAGTCAAATAAAAAAAGCTAATATTACATACTATGTATGATTCTTTTAAATATGTTTAATAAATACTCTTACTTAATATTTAGAAACAATTAAAAACATGTCTGATGGTGTGTGTTGTATCTGTATTATCTGTGCACACGAACGTATTTATTATTTTTTATTCTTATTAAATATTGATGTATTTAATTATGACCCCTTTGGTTTTTCTTCAGTTTTTTTAGAGTGTATTTTTTATTTTGGAAATATTTGTACGTATATGATAAGAAAGAAAGCCCCCCCCCCCCTTTTTACTCTGGTCTGGAAAAGCGCTATATAACTACAAATTACTTACTTACTTACTTTATATTATTGGATAAATGGAAGTATGGTTATAATGAATGTATGCTATCGTCATATTTCTTTTTTATTGTATTTATTTCGGATTGAGCGGCACAGAAAATGAATAAATGAATATTTACTTTCTTTTTGGTTAAGTTTTATTTTATTTTATTGTATTATATTTTAAATGTCATTTTGTGTGTTGCATTGTTTGCCTACCATTGTGAAATTAATTCCATGGTTTCATCTCCCAACAATATTAAACGTTGTCAATAAAAATGTTACGCTATAATCTATGCTATTGTTATTAGTATTGCTAACACTAAATTTGTGTTTCATAGTCAGAGATACTTAACTCTGTGATGACTTTATCCGCGATGTCTTCAGCGCTACAGTGACATCTAGTGGTTACAGAAGTTTGCTCTAAATAAACTTCAACAAACGTTGTCAAATAGTGAAATTTACGCTTGAACTTAATATTGTTTAAACCCGGTAAAGAAACTTCAACATGAAAATAAATTGTGTTTGACCAACAACAAGTTTACACACCAAGTCACAACATAACAAATACATTTTATTTTATTATATATTTAATTTAGAGTGGCTGTGCAAAGTTGTACTTCCGGTTGTTTTTCAGAATTAAATGGAATAAATATTTAATAGTAGGGAAGACAAACAGGTCGACGTGTTCTTTAAGTCACATGACCAGGTTTTTAAAAACTGTAATGTGAACAAATGGCCGCTTGATGTCAGCAGTATGACGTCACAAGGGAGCACGATTCTTATTCCAAAAATATTAAACCCAGAATGATCTAAATAGCGTTTAGAAAATATGTTTGTTCTTCTTGTTGATCTCATCGAATACACACTTTGTTTATTATTTTCATGTCATGAAGTTAGTGAAAACAAGTTAACTTGTAATTTTTAGTTGAATACAAACTGTTTACTTTAATGATCAGTTTTGATGGTGTTGCTTCAGTTTATTATGATAAATATTGTGAGTCTCTCTGAGTTTAATAGAGCTGAGGTCACTGATAATGACTCAGTAACTTTGCCAACGGATGATGTCATCTGAATCAACAGGGCGGGGGGGCACTCCCGTGTTGGCCCCTCTGGGCAGGGGGGCGGAAGGGGGGCGGAAGGGGGGGGTGTGCCCCGGCATGTTTGGGACCTCCTCATTGTTCTGGATGTCGTCACGAGAAGAACCTGCAGTTTATTCCACCGCCGCTCAGATTAGACCCGGAGTCCACGAGTGACTCAAACCAGCGCTGAGGTCATCAAGTTCAGCAGCTGTCAATCACTTCTTCTCCAGACGTGGACCCATCATGCATTGCTCTTTCGTCAGAGTTTTCATCATCACTGTTCTCCACTTGAGTCTGATGTTTTGACTTTTAAGTCTCACCTGAACCAAAGACCCTTTTGTTGACTGAATGTACATTTACCAGCAAGTACTATTGTGATTGTTATGTTATTTTTAATTCTTCGAGGCTCAATTGATCTTAATTATCTCCGGGTTTATCCTCCATAATCAAACCATCAACAAGCAAATTCATTTCACTTCAACATCAGTTTTTATTTTTACTGGAAGTCAATGTAATATTTTTTACGTCATTGTATGGAGTATATTAGTGCCATCAGAATATTGAATGGTCGAATTTAACATTTCATATGTATACATTTTTTTTTATAGAAATGTTGTTATTTTATTATTAATTATTATTTATTTTTAAAAATTATTTCTATATCAAAAGGTAGAATTATTTTCGATGTAATATTACATTCTAGAATGTATTTAATTGAATATTGAAAATCAAACATTCTGAAAATGAATCATTTTTAATTTACACATAGAGTTTGATATTAAAATGCAAATAATTGAAAATTTAAATTTCTAAATTCAACATTTTCATATTTGTAGCCTTTTAAATTCAATATAGAAATGGTGGTATAATAGCTTCACCGTGATTGGCTGACAGATCCAACAAGTAGCTCGGTAAATATTGTCTGGTGTCATGTTTAAATAATACAATAGTTAAGGTATTTTAATAATATTTAAATAATAAACAAAAGAAATGCTTAAAAAAACCTTAAAAAAAAAAAAAAAAAATTCAGTCAAAAATGTTCAATGAAACTGATTAACTTTTTATCAATAATCTTGGTGACTTATATCTTCAGCAAAAGCATCTGTAAAGGTACAAATGTCAACATTAATCTCCTTGATACTGGGCCACTGAAGACCACATGGTGGGTCAGAATCTGGCAGGAAGTGAGAACGACTCTGAGCTCATGTTGTTCCTTCACGGGACACAAACGTGATAATAAAGTTTGGAACCATGTGACATTGAAGCAGAAGTGATGACATTTTCTTCTGTCCTCAGAGCGACGAAGACTCCTGTGTTCACATCATCATCATCATCATCATCATCCATCATCATCATCATCATCAACGACTCGCCCCCACATGTGTTCCCCGGCAACAGCGTTAAAAGCGTAACCTTCAAACCGCCAGCAGGAATTAAGCAGCATCTTTGAAGCAGCTAAATACGTCCAGTGATAACGACGTGATACCGGATCCAGCTGTTCCAGGCCCCGGCTCCGTTTAATGTTTGTTTACCTGACCTGGATACTGTTGGAGCCGAACCTATTTAGGTTTCTTACGCCTTCTGTCGTCGTACAAATAAGTATTCTGATGTGTACTCTCTAGAATATTTGTTTATGCTATTAATATTTATTTATTATATTATTTAAGTTTTTTATCTTATACTGTGTGTATATCTGTATACACTGTAGATATATAGATATAGATATAGATATAGATATAGATATAGATATAGATATAGATATAGATATAGATATAGATATTTATATATATACCAGTATACAGGTGATATTTGAGGATAAATAAATAATCTTACATCTCAATTTTAGATATATTATTTTACCATTTTGATTTAATTTCCAAATCCTTACATTGTATTTATTGTCTTTTGTATTATTTGTGTTATTCTTCTCAAAACACAAATCAAAGCAACTGTCTAGATAATTGTAAAATAAAATGAACTGAAAAAAAAGAATCGTTGTATACACAATGTTAAAATTGATACACAACTATAACTATAACTATAACTATAACTATAACTATATATGTATGAATTAAAAATCAGTATATTCATTGTTATTATCTTAAATGTTTGTCTTTCATTTCCAAATCTTCACTTTCTATATCTCTGTATGTTTTTTCAATATCATTTAATTCAATATACATTTTTGTCCTATATTTAATACCTCAAATCCCAACTTTTGTTTTTTTATTTATTGTTTGCGAAACATGTCGCGTATATAATACTTCTGTTTCTGCAGGTGAAACGTGAGAATCAACTATTTAACGTTGAATCAAACCTTGCTTTGATTACGAAAAACTTTTTAATTTTTTTATAATTAATCTTATTAAAGTTATAAGGCCGTCAGAAAAATCAAAATAAATAAAATGAAGAAACAAAAGAAAAATAATGTAGTAATAATAGTCAAATAAAATGTGTATGAAATCAGTTTTGTACTAAGTTAAGTAAGTAAGTAAGTAATTTTTATTTATATAGCGCTTTTCCAGACCAGGGTCACAAAGCGCTTAAACAATCAAAACAATATTCAATAAAGTATATATTTTAAAGGTAAAGTTAATCCTGAGAACAACACAGGAGTTCCAGAAAATCAAGGAAAAGCCTGAAAGGGCCACTCTGACCTAATAAGTAAGGTTATTAAAAGGTTTCTGCCTAAAATAAACTCCAAAAGATTATATTGAAACAGAACAAAAACCTACTTTTTTAGTTTAATAACATTTTTTTTTTTTTAAATACAAATAAAAGCAAGTATCTAGTTAATTGCAAAATAAAATGAACTATATAAAAAAAACCATAATAAATACAAAATTAATTGTAAAATAATGTTATATATACAATGTTTAAATTAATACACACAATTCTATTTGATAGAAAGATTAAATTAATTAAAATATACAATAAAATGTAGTATATATACAATGTATTGGAGTTTAATATCAGTCACTAATAAAAATGGTTCAACACTAACATTTGTTTTAAGTGGAGTTTCCTCCTCAACAACTGCAGCATTTATATCATTTATTTCTTCTTTAACTTGGTTTGGAATTGATTGTGTTTTTGTGATTTACTTCCCTGAAGGCCAGTGAGAAGAGAAATGTTTTATCTGAACAAACTTCATGAAATCCAATAAAAAAAAGTTTCAGTCGCAATATTTGTGCGTCTCCGGTGAACCATGATTGTGTTCACCGTTGTTGTGTATCGATTTCCCGCTCTTTTGCTCCAAAGTGCTGGAAAAAAAACCCGGAGCTTCACATCAGAAGGTCAGCCTGTGAGTCAGCACTGGATTTTCTGCCTCAGGAAACTGAGTGTGTTTGGGACGCACTGCCGCAGACGCCGACCTTTGAGCAAAGCCCTCTCACACACACACACACACACACACACACACACAGTGTCCCCGTATGCCACGCGTGCGACCGCAGGACGTCGCAGGGAGTCGAGTGTCGGGCGTTCACCGGGAGGGAGATTAGAAGTTTGTGTTTTAAAACAGATTATTTCGCTCTGTGATTATATCGCGAGCAAATGACGGCTCAGCGAGAGACTGTCGCCTCCCAGATTACATCCTGCTGGCTCAGCTCTTATTCAGCCGCACAGATGCTAATGTGGGAGGAAGATTTAACCGCCGTTGTTGTGGCGACACGACTTTAATTGGGTCAAATTTGGACTCTCGCTTCCAAATGATAGAGATTTGGGGAAAAAAGCATATTATTCAGGAAAGTGTAAATATAGTTACAAGAAATAGATCACGTATTTTTGGCGGCGCTACTGAATACCATCTACTCCATTGAGGGATTCTTCACTACAGAGAGTGATCTACTAGTTACTACATTCTTGTGTTTTGAATATTTGTGATACCTAAGATATTTTAAACGCTACACAAGTATCAAATTATAATGAAATGTTTTACAAAAGAGACGAGGAACTGATGATAACAATTTGGTGGCGTTCCGCCTTTCCATACGGATCCACCAAACTTTTGAAGGATACTTACCTGTGGAGTAGTACTCTGAAGCCTCGTGGAGTAATATTACAAAGCTTTAGCGGAGTAATACTACGAGGCTTTATGGAGTATTAATGGTATGTATCCTCACTGAGTAATAATACAAAGTCTTGCAGGTACTATGGAGCCTTAGCAGAATAATACTCAGGAGCTCTGTGGATTAATACTACAAAGCCTTAGCAAGGTCATAGTAGGGAGAATCTAAGAGAAATACTACGAAGCCTCACAGAGAATAAGGTAAATCCTCGCAGTGTAATACTCCGGAGCCTCGTGGAGTAACAATAGGAAACCTCACTGAGTAATACTACGAATCCTCGCAGAGTAATACTACAAAGCCTCGCGGAGTTACACCACAGAGCCTCGTGGAGTAATAATATAGTGCCTTGCAGAGTAATACTACGGAGTCTCTGGAGTAATACTACAGAGCCTTGACGAGCCATATAACAAAACCTCACAGAGTAATACTACAGAGCCAAGTGGAGTAAAAAATCGGAGCCTTTTGGATAAATACTACAGAGCCTCTCAGATTAATACTACACCCTTGCAGAGAAATACTGCGGAGCATCGCGGGGTAATACTATGAAGCCTCGCAGAGCAATACTGCAGAGCCTCAAGGAGTAAGACTACGAAGCCTCACAGAGTAATACTGCAAAGCCTCGCGGGTAATACTATGAAGCCTCACAGAGTAATACTTCAGAGCCTCGCGGGGTAATACTATGAAGCCTTGCAGAGTAATACTGCAGAGCCTCGTGGTTATACTACGAAGCCTCACAGAGTAATACTGCAGAGCCTCGCGGGGTAATACTACGAAGCCTCACAGAGTAATACTTCAGAGCCTTGCGGGGTAATACTATAAAGCCTCACAGAGAAACACTGCGGAGCCTTACAAAGTAATACTATTAAGCCAAGCAGAGTAATATTAAGGAGTCAGAGTGAATACATAAGGCGCACTAGATTAAAAGGGACAGTGTTGCAATTGAAGTATTTTTAGTATGCCTTATAATCTGAAAATACCAGGTACAATAAACAACAGCTACTAACTAATAAAGTATAATGCATCGTACTCTTCAAAGAGGGGGGGTGCAGGGGGAACAGGAAGTGGTTAATATGAATCTAATAAGTCAACAATCATCTTCCAACACACCACGTGGACTTGAGAGGTCAACGACCTTTCATACCAGAGTGTGCGCTCATCATGTGTGCACACGCACACACACACACACACACACAGACACACACACACACCACATGTTTAATTGGTTATAATCTGGTGATCTGGTTGCTGACTCAGCTCTAGTCTCCCATAAAGGACTGTGACAGGCTGCGGTCTCACCAGACCCAGACAACACCCAGACTCCGGCATTCCCGAAAAAGACCCGGCCCGCCTGGCGGTGCTGAGAACATCCTCGCGTGTGTGCGTTTATAGCGGCGAGGAGATTTATGGAAGGGGGCGTGGCCTCGTGTCCTCGCTCTCCGCCGGCGGAGGAGGACGCGAGGAGGAGCGTCGCCGGTCTGGTAAGTGGATCAGGTCTTGATTCACTTGGACTGACCCCGTCTGACCCCTGCAAGGTCGAAGAAGAATGTGTTACGGATGTCGTCATGGCAACCACGATCTGTGGTCACCATGAGCGGATGATGGACCGTGAAGCGGAGACATGTAGGCTGAGATGTTCCCAGGATCAAATCAACCAAATGAGAGTTTATCTTTTTATACTCGCTGATGTAAACCCATGGTTCTGAGAAATTCTTCCCACGGTTACAGCTGGACCCGGGTCTGGTGGTTCTTGTGACCAAATTTGGATTTGTTTTCGGTGTTCAAACAGTGATGTTAGCATCAGCCAATCACAGAAGACCATGCACGGATCACATGGTACTGATGACGACGTTCTTACCCACGAGATTGTTTAAAGTTCAACTGATGTGAAAACTCTTCTCACTCACATGTTTCAAACGTTGAAGTCTTTCTCTCCAAGACGCAGTAAGTTCCTCATCATGACCATGTTTTCAACTTATTACTTTATAAAGTTGCTCTGAAATCTGGGCTAACGAGAGGTTACAAGAGTCCATTATGATGTAATAATGGCTTCACTCCTCCTCCAGCCAGCTGTAATCACGCCCCGCTTGTTTATACAACGAGTCCCTTGGAGGTGGAGACATCTGGGATTGATGACGCTCCGTGACAAACCTCCATGTTTGACCAATTAAAGCAGAGTGGGTGTGGTTTGGTAAACAAGATTTAATCTCCAGAAAGTGTTTTCAGTGGGCGGGGCTTAATATATTTGTCAATATATCAATGACAATAAAGTTTTTTTTACAAACACACACTGATGATACAAAACAGTCAAACATCTATTTAACACACACTTACATCAACACATTAGATGAACTTGTAAGTAGTTTTTTGTTGCGTTTTTTCGCAAAATTAAAGCTATTTTTCAAAAAATGTTAAAACCTTAAACATGTTTCCATGAGAGGTTGTTTTGGTAGATTTTTAAGATTATTAAATTAGATTATCACTCATAATGTTTTGTCTTGGTACGTGAACAACTGTTTATTGATACTTCTTATACATTTTAAATTGTATTGTTTATTATTGGTATTTTGGTTGCAATTCCTTATTTAATATAAATCGATATAAATTTAATAATTTTTGTATTTTTTTCAAGTGTTGATAAATGACTAAAAATATGAATTTCTTTGCACAGCACTTTCCATACTTCGTTGTTTGACACTAAATATATTGATGATGATGTCGTTGGTGAGAATCCCAGGGAAAAAATTAACATTATATTAAAATAAAAGATGTTTATCGTTGATCACTTGAATATTCTAAAACAAAACTAGCAGTAAAAAGATCGAACTTAGAACCAGAATTAGTAAAGGTTTAGGAAAAGTAAAATAGTAACCGCCTCATGTCGACTAATGGTTAGGATTATTTTCAGAGTCATCTGTTCCTTTTTTATAGAGTTATAGGCAAAGATGTTTGTTCATTTTAATGTAGGGACAGGAGCTCAGTTGTCTTCGTCTTCGTCCAAAAAGACACTTAAAAACATACAAATACCTCCATATACTGCTCGTCTGTAACGTTCATCTTGTGTTGAAACATTGGTTGTTTGTAGCAGAAGCTAAAAAGCTAACATGCTACGCTAACAAAAAACACTAAATATCGCATTAAAATGTTGTCAAAAAAGAACAGATTAAATAATCCCAACATTAGTCGACATGAGGGTGAGTAGAAAATGAGTGAAGTTTGAATTTAGGGTGAACTGTAACTTTTACCATTTCAAAAAAGGAATGAAACAAATATTAGGAAATTAAAAAAAAACACTTGGTATTCGAGTTATTATATCAAAACCCATTTTTAAAAGGAAAAAACGTTTAATGTAAAAACAACGCACGTATATGAATAATTCAACAATAAATTAAAATAAAATAAGTTTCCAATTAAACAGATCAAGTACTTTAGAAACAATTTGTAAACTCGAATCGTAACATTTGTATTAAACCTTTTTATTAAATTCAAAGACTGTCAGAATAAATTTTAAAAATGACTTTCAATCAGGCAGAATTTTTGGCGACTCGCTGTCGTGTCGACGAGGAATTCTGCTCTTGACTCTGCTTTGAGGATAATTGGTGATGATTAGTAACTCTCTGTGTGTGGAGCCACTGGTGAGGAAACACACATAGACACACACACACACACACACACACACACACACACACACACACACACACACACACACTCACATCATCTGCCTCAGTACCTGCAGAAAAGACAGCTTGTTTTCTGGACTCTTGAAGACATTCCAGCCAGGATTCTTTCCCACGCTGACGGCGGCGCTGCAGAGGTCCAGGGTTCGACTCCAGGGTTCGGCTCCAGGCTTCACGGACCTCGACTCGGGATGAACACGGTCGGACACACAACATTCTTCAGAGACAAGACCAGGCATGTTCTCGAGGTCACAGCGGGAGCTTCGCCTTTTTCATGTTCCGAACATTTATGAAGCACTTTTCACTTTTGCTCCATTTATTTTTTATTTTTACTATTATGATGATCAGGAACCAAAGTAAATATCATTGTTTAACCTGAAAAAAATCATAATAAATTTTAGGGATGTTGAGAAAATATTGATATAACAAAATATGGGGAAAAACAACAACTTAATATTTATGATATCATTTATAAAACCAAATGTGGAAATTTGATATTTTTTGATATATTTTGACTTTTTACTTCTCAATTTTGTAGATTTTTTCCTGACATTTTTGAAAGTTGAAAGGAAACGGATTTTCGTTTTTTTTATTTTAATATAATTGATGTTTACATTAATTTCATGTATATGATAATGTGACACATATTTTTCGACTAATTGTTTTATTTTTTTAAATAAAATTATCAATATTACTTTTTATTTGGCCTTCAAATCACATTTTTTTTACTGTAGTTATTTTATGCTTTATACTTTAAAGTGTGTGTAAGATTTAAAAATATATAAACATTTATGATTTACAATTCACATACAAATATTCACAGTGTTTGTTCATGTTTGTGTTCAATTGAACTTCCAGCCTCTAGATGGCAGCAGTCTTTACCTCCTAAGCATCTAAAGAAATAATGAAATCCTGAAAGATCCCGAGGTGACTGAGGACGAGAGGATACAATAAACTCCAGCATCTTTTAAAGCTGATGTTTGGACATATTTTGGTTTAAAAAACACATGAAAGCAGTTACGACTTCATCAAGAGTCATGTGGTCTGTAAATACTACAACACCAGAGTCAAGTACTCGGAAATACTACAAGTAAAGACTTGTAAAGACTACAGTATCACCATATATCGTATTGTTTTCTATGTATCATGATAAGTATCGTATCAACAGATTCTTAAAAATACAAAACTAATACATAAGGGATAAATCAATACAAATTAATTTAAAAAATGAAAAAGTTAAAGTAAAGTAATAAAACAAGATGTATTTTTTTTATGAGATTCTACTGATATATTTACACCTATATTGATAAAGTTACAAACACGTTTCTTTAATTTTATTTTTTTAATTAAAAATTGTTCATGTTCTAGGAGAGATCGCTATTCTCAATGTATCAAAGGGAATTTTGCATTATTAAATGAAAAAACAAATACCAAAATTGAGTAAAATATTAGTGAATTTAATTTAATTTAAAAATGACCTTTATATTAAAAAAAAAAAATGTAATGTGAAAGGCGCTTTACAAATACAATTACTTAATAACTTAACAAACTTAAAATCATTGAAATAAAACGTAAATATATTTAGAATTTTGCAAATGTTTTTTGCAAAAAATACATAAAAATAACAACTGAACAGAACAAAATGTAAATACAACATTGTTGACAGTTGCGAGTTTGTGTAATCAGTGTCTGTTGTGTGTCTGTTGTGTGTCTGGCGTGTACGTGCAGAATGAAAGAATAACAGGAGGATTACTGTTCTTGTTGTCGTCTCTGAAAGACTTCATCGGTCGTGGGTCTCTGCGGGGTCGGTGAAGCACGTACTCGCATCTGAAGGAGGAACTAGATAATCCGACCTTCAACATCGACGTTGTTCGAACCGGAGACTCTCGAGTGGATCTTATCAAGCGTGTGTTCGTGACTGAAGCAGATCAACCAACACGAACTTCAGATCTATGAGAAAATATAAACAGCACATTATATATTAAAATGTATATATTTTATATCATAACAGAGGCACTATATCCCAGATACATAGAGGCGAGGGACACTCTGGAAAGAAGTCAATCAGAAAAAACACAGCTACACACAATATAGATTCACTTATTGGCATTTTTGTATTTGTTTTAATGATCAATAAAGCTTTGCATTTGACTCACATTGTCTGTTTATTCTTTTTTAAATAAGAAGCAGATTTAAAAAAAAACTTTTTTTGTCTCACCTGACTTGGTCTGTTGTGTTGCTAGCTTTGCTAACTAATGGTGCGTAAACAACTACAAACCTGCTTTGAAAAAACATATGTACACTTACACACGTATATATACAGTATATATATATATATATATATATATATATATATATATATATATATATATATATTATTAGTACATAATAATTACCCATATATACTGTATATGGGTAATTATTATGTTAGGTAATTATTAACTATTATATATATATGGGTAATTATTATGTTAGGTAATTATTAAATATTATATATATATGGGTAATTATTATGTAAGGTAATTATTAAATATTATATATATATGGGTAAATATTATGTTAGGTAATTATTAACTATTATATATATATGGGTAATTATTATGTTAGGTAATTATTAAATATTATATATATATGGGTAATTATTATGTTAGGTAATTATTAAATATTATATATATATGGGTAATTATTATGTTAGGTAATTATTAAATATTATATATATATATGGGTAATTATTATGTTAGGTAATTATTAAATATTATATATATATGGGTAATTATTATGTTAGGTAATTATTAACTATTATATATATATATATGGGTAATTATTATGTTAGGTAATTATTAAATATTATATATATATGGGTAATTATTATGTTAGGTAATTATTAAATATTATATATATATGGGTAATTATTATGTTAGGTAATTATTAACTATTATATATATATATGGGTAATTATTATGTTAGGTAATTATTAACTATTATATATATATATGGGTAATTATTATGTTAGGTAATTATTAAATATTATATATATATGGGTAATTATTATGTTAGGTAATTATTAAATATTATATATGTATGGGTAATTATTATGTTAGGTAATTATTAAATATTATATATATATCGGTAATTATTATGTCAGGTAATTATTAAATATTATATATATATGGGTAATTATTATTTTAGGTAATTATTAAAATAGAAAATACATTTGAAAAAAAAGACTGTGACCCAAAGGCCCGTGAACAAATGTGTTTGTGGTATCCCTTGTGTTATCTCAGGGTCAAGGTGAACGACCTCCACCACTGCATATTGTATTTATGGAAACCAGAGGCAATTGTTTTCGGGCCTTTAGGTCACCTTGACCCTGAGACACCACAAAGGATACCACGAACACATTTGTTTTCAGGCCTTCGACAAATCAAAAGAAATTAAGAAATAATAATAAATGTAAAATACAAATAAATAATAAAATAATAACTAATGAATCTAGAAGAAGATATTGGTTAATAATGTTTTTAATCATTTGTTTACTAAATAATTGGTAAACAAGAATATTATGGTGACATTTAAAGGATAATTCAAGTGTTCATTAATGGATGTAATTACACATAAACCTCTTCTTTTTTTCCACCTTATCGTCCTCCTGCAGTGACTCGTCTGTCTGGTCAGCGAAGGATCTCGACTCACAAAAGCACACAGAAGCCAAAGTCTCTTTCAGCTCCGACTCCTTAATCGACTCGGAACTTATCTTTTCTTCCCACACTTGGCCTCGACAAAGTCGTTCGCGCGACACAATAGAGCCGAGAGAGAAGGAGCGATCGTAAAAAAAGAAAGGCTAGCCGGGGAGGGAGGCAGGGGAGGGTCCGAGGGGCTGCTGACTCAGCTCCTTCTATCCCCTCATTCTATTCCAGGTTCTCCTCCAGGGATCTGGAGCCTCCAGGCTGGATATAAGCAGGACGTTGACCAGGATCACGTTACTGAGATGAACAACAAAAATAGATCCAATTGTGTAGTTAAATGTCAGTGTGTGGTGACACTGTTGTTGTTGTTCTCCATTCTAGTTTGTGTGTTTGACACGAATGATGTCGCTTTCTTTATTTAGTTCTGCTGTCGCTTTTGAGTCTGTAAGTATTTTTAATAAACACATCAAAAAATGTTACCAAATATCATGAGATTTGAAACGTATATAAAAAGAAAACATATATATACTTATATAAAAGGCAGCATGATGTTCAAAAGAACAATGGGTGAAACTTCCGACCAAAAAAACAAACAGTTTATTAAAAGAATGTTATTTTTTATTTAATTCCGTCCTTGTGCACGAGTCTCTCCAGTGTGTTCTGGATCCCGTACATGTTCTACTACAGGAGCCACTGAACGCCTCACCGGCGATGTGTTCAGGAGACATCGTAAACAACAGACGTCCAAGGAAGGAGCCGTGGGTCTACTCCGAGTCTCTGCTGCATGACTTTTGGCTTAGCTCTTTTTTTATCCAACATAGATCAGTGCATCGTCTGCATAACGGCTGAGTCCGCCCCAATCCACCTTTCAATCGTACGCTCTGTTATTCCCTCACTCATGAACAAGACCCTGAGATACTACAATTTGACAAGTAATTAATCTATTTATTCTCATCAGTCCCGACGACTGAGGACGAGAGGATACAGTGGACTACAGCAGGTTTTAAAGCTGATGTTTGGACATATTTTGGTTTGAAAACAAATGAAAGTAGTTACGACTTCGTCAAGAGACATGTGGTCTGTAAATTCTACAACACCAGAGTCAAGTACTGGACAATACTTTGCCTTTTGGCTTAGCTCTTTTTTACGACTAAATCCAATACTTTATTAATTCATAGCTTTCAATATTATACAATAGTCCCACCTTCATTGGTGGAAGAGTTTAATCGAGTAGCTTAGCTTCTAGTAATGCCTGGTGGCAGTATTATACCAACATTTTTTTATTGAATTTAAAAGTCTATAAATTAAAAAATATTGAATTTACTGCATGCATTTTTTTTGTTTTTGAAATAAAAAATATCAACCTCTATGTTAAAAGAATAAATAATTTCAAAAATATTAAATTTTCCATTTTCCAAGTCTTCTTGATTGATTTTAATTAATTGTATTTGTAAATAAATCTTTAATTCATGTCGAAGGTTAAATGTTTCTTTATTTTTGTGTCCTCTGGTTTAAAGAACTGGATCATACAGACAAGAAACATTGATTGCAAATCATTAAAATAATCTGTAGAATTAACTTTTATTAGGTGAGAAAAAACATGGTTACAAAAGTGAAAACTCAAGGTTAATTCATCTCGATTTCAAACTATATTTGGCAGACGGTCAGAATGTTTCAAGTCGGCTCCAGAAGTTCAACTTGAACGACGTGTCGTGAATTCCTGCCGGTGAAGAACAATCATGAGCGAAACGTTAAACAGGTCGAGAGTTTTCACAAACGGGAGTCGAGCGAAGACGTGTTGCTCACAGGAAGGAAGTGGATGAATAGCAGGAAGTGAGGTTCGGCCACTCGACCTTGACAAGAATTCCAGAATTAAGAATTATCGACCGCGATGAGTCAACACTTTAGACGCTGTAGCGTCATAGGTTAAACCATCACAAAGTGATTTATTAGTTGATAAAACAGGCGTGATGAGCTCCTGTGAGGCTCTTTTAAAAAATATTTAACACGTGTAACAAAACAACAAACAAAAGCTGCAATGCTAACTGCTAACTGCTAAAGTACTTTTTTTTCTGACATTAAGTTTTAACTTCTTAACGAGATCGACTCATAATTATGGGTTTTAAAAAAATATCGATAACGCGATATATTGCAAGATTTGTTTTCCCACGATACTGTATCGATATCAATATATTGTAATGAAATAAATATTCTTTTTTTTTTATTATAATTTAAAGTTTAACTTAGTTCTTTAATGTTTAAAGTGTGTTAAAAGTTTAAAAAAAAGAAGTTATACTTATGCAATCATTACGGAACAATGAAATCACGTGAGATCCTGGCGACTGAGGACGAGAGGATACAGTAAAGTCCTTTTAAAGCTGATGTTTGGACATTTTTTGGTTTCAAAACAAATGAAAGAAGTTACGACTTTGTCAAGAGTCATGTAATGTAAATTCTGCAACACCAGAGTCAAGTACTCGACAATACTACAAATATATTATATATACCCCGGCAATGACTGAGGACGAGAGGATACAGTTGACTCCAGCAGCTTCTAAAGCTGATGTTTGGACATATTTTGGTTTCAAAACAAATGAAAGCAGTTACGACTATGTCAAGAGTAATGTGGTCTGTAAATTCTGGCGATGACTGAGGACGAGAGGATACAGTCGACTCCAGCTGCTTTTTAAGTTTATAGTTGGACATATTTTGGTTTGAAAACAAATGAAAGCAGTTAAGACTTCGTCAAGAGTCATGTGGTCTGTAAATACTGCAACACCAGAGTCAAGTACTCCGCAATACTACAAATATATCCTTGTTACCACAGTATTACTATATATGGTATTTTTGTCCCTGTATCGTGATACACGGAAGGATTAGAAAGTAAAAGACTGCTGTAGTAAATGTAGCAGAGGTCAAAGGTCATGGCTCAGTATACAAAAGTTCTGGTGCAGGTTAATTACGTCCAAATCTTCTTCCACAGCGAGCTCTTATCTCAGCACTTTCTTATCTTCCTCGTCGATCTGCTTCCTGCTCGTGTCCGTCCTCCACTCACAGACCAGAGCATTAGAAGACATCAATTATTTCAGTTCGTGATCTTTTCTCCTCTCATGGACGGTTTCATCCTCTATTCAGGTTTGATAATAATAGAAGGATGACATGAATAAAACATGAACATGATGAATTCATTTAGTCGCCAAGAAAGAAAAATGTATATTTAGCTTAATTGTATAACTGATGATTTGTTTGAACGGCACCACCTCACCTATCTTACTTATGCTGCCAAAAAAAACTCCCATCATGCTTTTGGGCGGGGGACACCCTGGACAGGATGCCAGTCATAAGACACACAACCATTCACACACACACTCATACCTAACGACAATTTCCCCAAAGTTCTCAATCGACCTCTGTATGTTTTTGGACTGTGGGAGGAAACCGGAGTTTAGAACGTAAACCCAGAGATAAATGTTACTGTTTAATACCTGTGTTGAAGAACTGGGCTGGATAATAGACGAAATAAATGTTGTGTCTTCTAATAATGGGCTTCGAGCTATTATCACGATACTGACATCCAGCCCAATTAAGGAAGTAAAAAGCCATCAAAAAAGACAAAAATAGAAAATAATTATTGTCACTTTCCGCCTGTTTTGTCCTCGGTTGTTCTCCTGCTAATGATGCTAACCGTTAGCATCCGAAGCATCCTTGACGACTTTTTTTTTTTACATACTTCTAAATGAATTAAACACATATTCTGAATTATATGAAAAAAACAATTTCAACACAGGTTTCTCAGAAAACAATTTTTCTTCTCTTTTTTCAGTTTATTTCTTCTTAGTTTTATCCATCTTTTCATAAAGTGAATTTTTGTGTCTAACTATTTTCTTTGGAAATGTACCTTATGCATTTCACAACAAAAGTTACGATTAAAAAAAAAAAGTATATCTCCTGAACATAATTGACGGTCTATAATGTGTAAATAATCCGATTTTCTTTTTCATAAATAATCCTGCGACCCCTATAAGGAATTCAACAAATTGATGGAATACAACGTGATATTTGTCTTGTAACTTCTAAAAAAACTGTGATAGTACTAATTTTCGGAATATATCATAAATTAATGAATAAAAAACACAATGTAAACTTTTAAAAAGATAGCAGATGATTAGGTGGCAGCAGTCATTACGTCCTCCACAGCCAAATGAACAATGAAATCCTGCGAGATCCTGGCGTTGACTGAGGACGAGAGGATACAGCTTTTAAAGATGCTATGTTTGGACATATTTTGGTTTCAAAAACAAATGAAAGCAGTTACGATTTCGTCAAGAGTCATATGGTCTGTAAATACTACAACACCAGAGTCAAGTACTGGACAATACTACACATACTATATATCCCGGCAATGACTGAGGACAGGAGGATACGCTTGACTCCAGCAGCTTTTAAAGCTGATGTTTGGACATATTTTGGTTTGAAAACAAATGAAAGCAGTTACGACTTCGTCAAGAGTCATGTGGTCTGTAAATACTGCAACACCAGAGTGAAGTACTCCACAATACTACACATGTATTATATATATCCCGGCAATGACTGAGGACAAGAGGATACAGTGACTCCAGCAGCTTTTAAAGCTGACGTTTGGACATATTTTGGTTTGAAAACAAATTAAATTAGTTACGACTTCGTCAAGAGTCATGTGGTCTGTAAACACCAGAGTCAAGTACTCGAAAATACTACTAAAGTTTCTCGGTCTTCGTTCAACCTTCATCTCCGGAGTGACCTTCTGACGTCAGTGTTCTCGGTTCACCTCTCAGGACGAGGAACTACTCGAGAAGTTACTTACGGAAGATTCCCCGCGGGCCGGCGGAGAACAACACCGAGAGCTTGTTCGCGTGAGTAATCGGCGCGAGACGTCGCTGGGAAACATGGACCGAAAAGAGCCCGAGAGGAAGAAGGAGCGGCGGCCAAATGGATTTCCTGTCTGACGAGTTCGCGCAGGAAGAGGAAAAAAGCCACAGAGCGTCTTAACTAAACTCCCGGAGAGAAGCAAACCGTCAAACGGATGGTGGAGAGACAGCTGTGTTTGACGCACAACATCCCAGGTGTTGCTACACGTGGACTCACACTTGTGTGTGTGTGTGTGTGAGTGTGTGTGTGTGTGTGTGTCTGTCTGTGCCAGTGTGCGTGTCGTGTCCTGCCCTGTCAAAGCGGCAGTAAATCTCCCGTCGTGCCTCAAAGCGTTGGCATCAAGAGAGAGTCGGGGATTTTCTGGAGCGACTCGTCACGTGAGCGTTCTTCTCATACCAGGCCGACGCCAAGATCCAACAAAGAAGAGACATATTTGAGTTTCGTCGGATTAATGCAGGAAGTGGGATTAGAAGTCCAGTCTTAAAGGAGACGAATGACACTTTGTCCTCTTAGAATAAGAGGCTGAAGACCGACAAACGTTTCTCTTGACACATTAAAGTCTTGTTTAGATTTTAAGTATCGATATTTCATCGTTAAATACGTATCTTAATGAAACTTTGAGTGGTTGAAGTTAACATTTCAAATGTTGCAGCTTTTATTCTTTTTTTTAATTCTTTTTTTAAGCATTTTTTGTGTTGAGTTCAGTTTATTTCGGTTTATTTCAAAGGACAATGTGAAGTTGTCACTGTTATACTGTATATATTGTGTATATAGATATTTATATAGATATATACATATCTATCTATCTATCTATCTATCTCTCTCTCTCTATATATATATATATATATATATATACTGTATATATATATACATATATATCTATATATCTATACTATCTATACTATGATCTATCTTATACATTTAATATTTTAAAATTTATATATATATATATATAATGAGAGAGAGAGAAAGAGAATTTAAAAGGCTACGAATTTAAAAAATATTAAATTTAAAAGCTCTATATTTTGCGTATTTCAATGAGAATATAAATATCTATGTGTAAAAATGAAAAATATTTAATTTAAAAAATATTATATAATACTATAAAAAATTCACCTGTTATGAAAATAATAATATTTTTTTTATTCAATTAATTACAAAAAACGTATATAACATTTCAATATAGAAATTATTTAATTAAATTAGTTTAAAAAAACGTATTCAACATTTCAATAGAGAAAATATTGAATAAAATATTAAATAAAATAATTCAATTTTTCAATAAACAAATTATTAAATTAATTAATTAAAACAATGTATTTAACATTTTGAATATAGAAATTATTGTATTCAAGTATTAAATAAAAACTAGTTCAACCTTTCAATATAGAACTTTTTCAATTGAATTATTAAAACAATTATTAAGTAAGTAAGTAAGTAATATTTATTTATATAGCGCTTTTCGAGACCAGGGTCACAAAGCGCTTAAACAATCAAAACAATACTCAAAAAAGTACATACTTTAAAGATCAAGATAATACTGAGAACAACACAGGAGTTCGAGAAATTCAAGGAAAAGTCTGAACAAATAGAAACGTCTTAAGATGTTTCTTAAAGGAGTCAGTAGATCATCAAGCGCAAAGAGAGAGGAAGATCGTTCCAAAGCTTAGGAGCAACAGCCTGAAAAGATTTCTCTCCTCTGGTCCTGAGCCGTGTGCGTGGAACCATAAGTAGATTCTGATCCACAGACCTCAGAGCCCGAGCTGGGGTGTAGGTCTGGATCAGATCACTGATGTAAGGAGGAGCCTGACCATGAATAGATCTGAAAGTAAGAACCAGAATTTTAAAGTTGATCCTGAAAGAAACTGGAAGCCAACTGCTTAAAACAAATCTATTTTAATAATAAAATAAGTAGAAAACATATGAAATATTACTTCCGTATAACGGCATCAGTTTTTTTTTAATGATATCAATATTTTGTGTCTTTCCAAAGAGCGTTGGTTTTACTGTCGTGACGATGGATCTGCTGTGGAAATGTCAGCGTCTCCCGGAGGAGGCGAGCCATAGATTTTAACAACCTCCTGACTTCTGCTCCAGACGATCGACATTTTGGAGGAAACACGGAAGGAATTGAACATCGAAGGTTGAACTTGTTGTGGATCTTGTTCGGGGAGACATTGATGGAAGTTCTTCTCTTAACACGATAGTGTTGTTGGAGTTTCCATGAGGATATTAATCTAACTTTCACTTAATCTTTTCCCCCATAAGAATAATACAAATATAAAGTTTTCTTGTAACACTAAAGAGCATAAATATTTCAGTTATCATTAATATTTAAATCATTTTTAAAAATCAGTTGAAAATACAATCTTAATATTAAATGTTTTAAAAAAAAAATGCTTTTGTGTCATGAGTTCAATTTAATGAATATTTATGTGTTTTAACTTAAATTCATCCTTAAACTATTTAGGATTTTGACCCCTGTTACTCATATTTTTTGACATCAGTAATCTCTGTTCCTTATCTTATCTTAAACACTGGCATCTTTATAGATCGACATGAACATTTAATCTACTTTCATCCAAGCAAACCATACAACGGGACACATTGAATAACTTGCCGGGTATATTTGACCCTCAGGCCGCGAGATGGTTTAATAAATCAAAATTAAGTTTGGTTTACAACTTTATGTTTATTTAAATTTTGACTTGAATGTTTGTCACAGCTCAACATACCTGTTATAAAGCTGTTTGTGACTTTAAAGGACTAACAATTTGTACAAAACATTTGTAAAAATGTAATAAATAAAGAAGAATACTATGAAGGTAGAGTTGTTTCAGAATAATACATTTTTTTTAAAGTTGTATATATATAACCCTATACATTTTTGTTTAAGTAATTTTATTTATTTCCAATTTGCTAAATAAAACCACCTTCAAATATAAATAAATATAAATAAAAACACTTATTTAAACAGTAATATCTTTGATTAAAATATCTTATTTTAATATATTCTTTTTTATTTTGAGGGCAGGATAAGTAATAAAGATACATAAATCTGACCAATAATAAGTCCCAAACACTTAACTTTAATAAAAAAAAATAAAAAACGTGTTTAAATTAATTTCTTGTCTTAGCAATATATTTTGCCTCCAAAATGTTTGTTTTAATCTCTTTTTTCTTTTCCAAGATTGTTTTGATTCATAACATTTTTTTATTGAAGCCATTTGTTGCTGAAAAAGGTTTTTTAATTAAACTACTTTTTTTTAAATGTAATAAAAAAAAACACAAATCTACCTTCATAGGCCATAGAAACCTTATTTTGATGACTTAAAACACTTTGGTGACCCTTCATCTCGTGGACTTCATCTGCTGAGTGACATCATGGCCTGAAAGCAGAAGCGAGTGTGTGGCACCAACAGGAAGTGGATCACGTATTGATCTGGTTTCCGTTCCTCCGCCAACTGAAAACAGGAAGTCATGCTGATAACACACATGCTGATGTGGACACGTTCAAAACCACGAGTCAAACATCCCTTTTTTTTAAATGTCACACTTTGAATAACTGGTTGTTTTCATCCCGACTCTTGAAACACGTGGAATTGGAAAAACTTTTTAGTGTTTAAGGGTCTGAAGGTTTGACACAAGTGCGACCATCTGGTTCTGCCCGATGCCCCTCGGGTGAGGATGTCCTGCTGGCAGAGACACTTCCTGGACGACAGAAGATGTGAAAGATAATGTCACGACTAAGTGAAGCTGTGAGGTCAAGGTTCACCACAACTTTTCACGCCTGTTTATCTCCAGGACTTTTGTTCAGCTATTGTTTCTATTCCCTGGTGTCGACTGCCGCGCCTCGTTTTTAAACTCTTTTTGTGGTAATCCGTCATGATATAATTATATCATAGAAGCAAACTGTGAGAGTCCTATGATTGACCCCTGAGGAACTCCACATCTGATGGTGGGTTTTCTTTCAGTTTTTTTTTAGTTGTTCCTGATATACAATCGTTTATTGAGTTCTCAGTCATTTTTATTGCCTTTTTACGCCGTTCAAAGTAAAGCAGTATCAGAAAATACATTAAAGGTTTTTGAAACCTCATAAAGGAGACATATAGCCAAAATCAGAGGGTTCTGCAGGGTCTGAGAACCAGGGTGCCGGAGGGCCCTACCCTCTGCCAAACACTCCAAGAACCCATGCCTTGATTTTGTGCCACCAAAGCCTCCACGGGGCCAAGTCTTGAAGCTCACAGCCTAGCACAGGGGCCACAAGGGGATGCGTCCCTGAACATCTCAGGGTTCCTGGGCCCCTCAGTGTCCAGGAACCGACAGCTTAGTCCTGAGAGAACCAGAACCCAAACACCCCAAGAACCAGTACGTTATCTTGTTGCGCCCAGAGGCTCACAAGTAAGTCTAGTACCCAACAGCCTAGCATGAACCCCTACCACGGTTACAAGCCCTGAAGCTCCCGGTCTAGTTGGAGTGCAAAGGGCGGGCACCCCAAACACCTCCTGACCTTGGTCCTGGTTCTACCGTTGCTCCAGGAGCCCCACTGGGGCAATCCAAAGCTTGTGGCCTAGCACATGGGGCTTGGGGACGTCACCTTGACCACAGTTTAGGGAGTCCCTGAGTGTCTAGGAACTTGCCGCCAGGTTTGAGAGTCCTAGAACCAGAACTACCCCTAGAACTAGGAGGCCCAAGGCTTGTGGGCCAAGTCACAAAGCCAACAAACATGCACAGCCACCCAGGGATGGGAGCCTGAACTCCCACCCTGACCCTTTATCACCGTTCTCCCACCGACCGTGTCCTAGGACCGAACCCTAAACACGCCAAGAACCCTGGTCTATGGTCCTTGGTCCTCAGTCAGCAGGGCTCATGGCCAAATCTGAAAGTCGTGGCTGAGCACAGGAGCCCGAGGAGGGGACCCCGACTCCCGAACCACGGTTGGATGCAACCAATTGTAATCAGCCGAAAGTGGTTTGAACGACCTCGACCAATGGGTGGAGGTTGCGATGACTAATGGTTTACGGGGGCGATGCCTCAATGTTCCTCTCACTGCGGCACAAACAGAGCATGGCCAATTAAGGGAGATGAGCAGCAAAGCTTGGGTTTACTGGAAGAAACACAAAAGGCTTTTGTGTCGCTGCGGTGAACTGACACACACACAGGCTGGACGTTTGTGTGTGTGTGTGTGTGTGTGTGTGTGTGTGTGTGTGTGTGTGTGTGTGTGTGTGTGTGTGTGTGTGTGTGTGTGTGTGTGTGTGAGGGGCGGGGGGGGATTAGCCGTGCATACATTACTACACTGAGCACTGTTGCCTCTTTAGATTCACTCAAGTCTGTCACTTCAGCACAACAATCCTGCCAGAAGAGTTTGTCAATGAAACACTTGTTGATCTACGATCCATCATCCGAGCGAGGAAGTGTTTTCAGAAGAGAGGTGTCGACAATAATCCAGCGCTCGCACAAAAGGCTGCGCTAGGAATGATTATTTAATGAGACAAAGGGAATATAATAATGGGAAGAGAAGAGGTGGATCTTCACTCCGGCGGACAATAGCAGGATGTCACAGTGTCAAACTCCATCAATATTTAACTCCGGGTCGGGAAAGAAAATGAGGAAAAGCAGGCGTGGATTGTCCAAAGAGAACCAGTGTTTACGTTCCAGTGCATCCATTATTTAGCAGTTTAATAATTATTCCAGTCAGAGAAAACCCTGTTTTTAAATGTAGACGCAGCTTCAAGTATCAGTTTATATTTAATATGAAGTTTTTATTCTGGTGAACCACAAGGGTACATCTTTGTAACCCTATTTATTTTCCCTGAAGCAGATTAAAATAGTCAAATTCAAACAGTGTCCAGACGACCGAGGGGAAGCGAGGAGGCGGGCGGGTCTGAGAGGACTCAGTGGGTCTGGGAGTCAAGGGTACCGGATCGATATCCAGGACGCAGACAGGACGAAGGCTCGACATCGACAAGGTAACCTCGGTCGGAGCATTGATCCGACACAGCAGAACTCAATCAGGCTGATCCGAGGAGGTCGGGAAGTGAAGGAAAACCTGGAATGGATTTCTGTTTGTGACACCAAAGCCCTGATCGACCACTTCTCACACTTTTAATTGCTAATTACCTTTTCTTTTCTTTTTTTTTATTGTCTCGATGTGCACTATGTGAGCCTAAAAATATCAGCAGTTTTATATAATAATAAAGCTTGATTTCTTACAAGTTTAAAAGTGAAATGGTGATTATGAAAGTATATTAGTGACATTAAATTGAATGGTTGAATTAAAAATGTTAAGTGTTTAACTTTTTTTCTTTATTGAATAGCTTTTTTTCATTTCTAATAATTGAATTCAATTATTTCTATATTAAAGTGTTGATTGTTTTATTGAATCATTTATTTTTTAATTAATTAAATTAATTATAATTAATTCCACATAGAGTTTGATATTCTAGATCCAATATTTAAAAAAAAAAATTAAAAAAATGGTTTGATTTATGGTCTTTTAAATTTAATATAAAAAAGTTGGTATAATAGTGTCACCATGATCGGCTGAGAGATCCATCAAGTAGCTCAATACTCGTTTGGTTTTGTCTGATGACACTAATATATCTACATTTTTATATTGAATTGAAAATGCTGTTAATGCTTTTTAAAAAAAAACACACTTAAGTCAAAAAATGTAAAAATTTGACATTTTAAATGTAACCCTTCAACATTGTACTTTCATAATTGACAAGCAGAAATGTAACGTGGTGCACAGCAAGGCTCAATCAGTGGCCCTCTTTTATTAACAACTGAAGATGTACTTAACGGTGTCATCCTGAAAAAAAAATCCCGACATTGATTTCATTTAAATACAAACATTATTAAAGTTCATCAAAAAGTTTGTTTCACATTTTTAGACATAAATTCATGACGTTTGAAGCTACATTGTTTATTTTATGTGCCGAAATTTTCCATTTAGAGAAGCAAATAATAAACACTGACAATCAATTAATGGATTTAAAGATTGATTGATATTCCGTTATTATTATTATTATCATTGAGGAAATTTAATTGTCTGGGGAGGAAGTTCCAAAATACAAACAGTACACGTATTAAAAACAACAACAGAATAAATAATAAATAAAACTAAAATAAATATATCAATGGCAATAAACAGTAGTACAAGTTATTTTGGTTTTCATTTTAGGATAATTGACTCATAAAATATATATATAAATGAAAATAACTTTCAGAATAAGCCTTAATCTCCCTTAAAAAAATGAAAAAAAATACATTAAGATTCAATTCCTTTTAAATAAATTCAGAACAAAGCCAATATCATCATGAAAATGACAATTGTTGTAACAAATAACATCACAAGTTCTCCTGACGTGTTCTATTCTCACTTCACGCATCTTTTATTTACACGGTTCTCTCTTATGTAACTCCCATGACGTTCCGAACATGCATGATCCCAGGCATGACTAAAAGCAAACGTCAACACAGATTGAAATGATTGATTTGATGATGTCGACCCTCATAACTGATCCCCCGCTGCCCGACTTTTCCATTTCGTTTTTATATGTTAGATTCACGTGTTGTTTTTATGTCTTCCTCGCAGGTCTGAACACGTGAAGCACAAAAACATACATTAGTTTCAAGAGAACATGCAATGTTCATGTCTCTGGGTTGATTTATTAACGGATCCCTGACCCGACACGCACCAGTTCCAGCATATTTTTTTCAAGTTCCTTCCTCGGGAAGATGGAAGTCGTTTCCTCCCAGAGCTGAGATTGACTCTCTTTCTCCTTCTGGCTGGTCCAGAGTCAGCCAGGAATGTAGATGTAATGATCAGTGCCGAGTGTTTGAGTGGCCGTTACATTTTCCACTTGACTGAGTTTCCACAGAGATTCCTGTGTGTGTGTGTGTGTGTGTGTGTGTGTGTGTGTGTGTGTGTGTGTGTGTGTGTGTGTGTGTGTGTGTGTGTGTGTGTGTGTGTGTGCGCGTGTGAGTGTGTGATTGTATGACATTTGAACTGTGCATTTCTATGAATAACTGACTCACTAAATGCTCAAGTTAACCCTCATGTGGTTTCACCTGAACCTATGGAAGTAAATCAGTGTCATCGTAATATTTTGTTGTTTGAATTTACCATTTAAAATGTTCAAACTTTGTTTATTTGTATTGATTAAATTTTGTTTTTCTTATTTAGCATTGAATAGGGTGTATATTGAAAGTTTATATTCAATTTGTTTTTATTGAATAATCAATTATTTGTATAATGAAAGGTTGAATTTGTGTATTTTTAAATAATCAAATAATAAATGTAATATTAAAAACAAAGGAATGATTTATTTTAGTCATATAGTTTGATATTGTAATTCCAACCATTAAAGAATCAATGTTCTAAACTCAAAATGTTTTAATTTGTAGCAATTAAAATTTAATAGAAAATGTTGTTAAAATAGTTCTGCCGTGAATGTTAATTTAATAATAATAAAAATAAATTAATAAATTCTTATTAAAAATGTGTCAATAAAAAAATTGTTTCAACCATTCAATATTCTGATTGCACTGATATACTTCCATATGAATCCACCATGTTGGTGATTATTAGAGGTATTATCAATATTTTCTTTGACGATACTGTATCGATAATCAACAGGAACGTATACATTTTTATTTAGAATATTATATTATTTAAAATAGTCAGCAGGGAGCTAATCAATAAGAGTAGATGGAAGCAGTCATTCAACCTCTGCAGATAAAGGAACAATAAAGTCCTGCAAGATTCCAGTGATGACTGAGGACGAGAGGATACAGTTGACTCCAGCAGATTTTAAAGCTGATGTTTGGACATATTTTGGTTTGAAAACAAATGAAAGCAGTTACGACTTCGTCAAGAGTCATGTGGTCTGTAAATTGTGCAACACCAGAGTCAAGTACTCGACAATACTACAAATATATCCTTCTTAGTACAGTATCACTAAGTATCTTATTGTTGCCACTGTATCGTTAGCCAGATTCTTGTCAATACACACTAGTAATTAGAATAATGAACCGGATCCACTAATGAAGCTTTAAAAAGTCTAGGGTTGGTCCCTTTACAGGGCTGCGAGGTGGGGGTGACAATGTGGGGT
Source organism: Callionymus lyra (assembly GCF_982586985.1). Classification (NCBI taxonomy): domain Eukaryota; kingdom Metazoa; phylum Chordata; class Actinopteri; order Syngnathiformes; family Callionymidae; genus Callionymus; species Callionymus lyra. The sequence goes on from NC_141822.1 coordinate 8,602,290, forward strand.
GGAAAGGTCACCAGTCCATCATGGGGCACAAGTAAACAGACAACCACTCACATACTCCGACCGACCACTGGGATTCATCAATTAACCCTGTGTATGTTCTGGACTGTGGGAGGAAACCGGTTGCGATGAGAAAAACTTGACGAACCGGAGTCTCTGTCTGGATCATCCATCTTTGCCGGAGGCTCAGATAATTGCGCCGAGGCCGTCTCCAGATTCAGCACTTCCCAAGTATTAGAAAAGCAATCAGAGGAGCCCCACGGCGATCCTGCTTTATTGCTCCTCTCCTTCCGTACGAAGTGAAACCAAACCCAGAGCTACTGTAGTGTGAGAGCTGCAGTCTGTGTGTAATTAAAAAATATATATATATTTCTCTTCAACTTGATTAATATTCTGCTTATTATTCAGTACATGTACACTCATTTCTCTTCTAAATAACTTCCCGGGATTACATTAGCGACTGGATAATTTGGATGTGTCGTATCAAAACACACAGATGTTGTCTCTGTGTGGAAATATTGCATTCATTAGACACAGTAATAAATGTGCTTAATCACCTCCGCAAGATAGATGGACTTGTCAACTTCCGTTCACTGAATAATGATCCGTGTCGTGGTCCAGGAAGACAGTGATCAGTTTTCCAAACCAACTTTTTAAAGCTTTAAACTTGATAGATTTTAAGTACAGTTTTGTACAAGTCAAAGAGAACCAAACGGAACATGACAATACCTTATTACATTTACATTACATTTTACTTTTAACCCCCCGTCCAAGGACCGGTACCGGACTGTGAGACATTTGTTAACGGCCTGCAAAATGAAAAAACAATAAACAATCTGTTCTACTAATTATTACTGCCTTGAAGGTGTTTTATTTTGAAAGAAGACCAGATTTTCCCTTAAATGACATTAGTTATTGACTAGTGAAAATAAGTAAAACACAAAGTATTTATCAAAGAAAAACCTTCTATTTTAGATTCGAAACACCGAAACATGAAGTTACACATTGGCACAAAGTCTCTAAAAATTGGGACACACACACATAAAGAACACCATCGTCAGCATATAATCAAACATACATACGTAGATGCAAATACATAAACATCTTGTTGTAACCTGTCCAGTGTTCTTGCCAATTCAGCGTTGTGGTGAGATGTATCTGTCATGCACTTGAGGATGCTTTTTTGAGGGTCATGCTATTGTATTTTGACTTTTTTTTCTGTCTGAAAGTCGGTCCGTGAAGATAATTCTGACATTTAACCGGCCCGCGGTACAGAAAAGGGTTGGAGACACTTGCTCTAAGAGACTGATACTTGTATTAGCTATGAAGCTAACACGATGCTAAAACTAAGCTAAAGTAAAGCTTATTTGATAATATGTTTACTCTATCACCAAAGGAATATTAACCTGATCCTAAGCTAATAAAATGCTAACACCAAGCTAATGTATTGGTGTAAGCATTGGGTTCTTCCTATGTGACGACATCACATGCTGCTTCTTTAGTATGAAGTATTTTATGACTCACACCCTGGGGGTAAAAGTCTCTTGTGTCTTTTTGTTAATATAAATGTTTATTGTTGGTACAACGTATCCTATAATCTTTCAGTTGAAATCTCGTTCACTCATAAAAAAAACAAAAGCTGTTAAAAAGACTTTATTGTGTGTCACCATCACGTAGGAAGTGTCCTAGGGCAGACCGGTCCGACAATAACATCACGATAAACCCTATTGTTGTTAATGCTAAGCTAAAATGGCTAACACTAAGCTAAGGCGGGGATGTGAGAGAAGGCAAAACTACAGTTCAAACCTTGGTAACACAAAGCTAAGTCAGTGCTTAAAGCTATTTCTAAATAAGGACTTGCGCGTCTTTAACACTCATCATCTCACACAATAGGCTTACATGATGCTTAAGATAATAGGTTATGATCCAGGATGCTAAAGGTAAGATAATATTAAACAAACAAAAACTGGCTTAAAATAAAAAAAATTGCATTAAAAACCGAAACTAACAGAAATGCAACAGATTAATATTTTCAAAATCCTGATGATTCATCTTATTTTAAGCAATATTTTATTCAACTAAAGTAATCCAGTAAGTACCATGTATGTAAATCAATGAATCTCGTTCCCTTTAACCGATCTGAACAACATCTGTACAAGTTCCTGACCTGAGGAAGAACAGGAAGAATTAAGATGTTGACAGGGATTCCTCCATCGACAAACATTTGCCTCCCAAAACGACCTAAAGTGATCCCTTTCTGAGGGACTAATAGATCCGGAAAAACCTGCACCTGCGACCATTCTGTCAACGAAAGACAAGCCATCAGTGCTGTTTTGATGGGACTTAGCAGACACACAAACACACACGAACCAGACAGGAATTTCTGGTCCTTATCTTCACTCATCCTTCAGACAGGTGCTTATTAAGACAGCCGAGCTCTTTTCTTCCGCCCTTAGGTCAAGGGGTTTATTTACAAAGATAAACGCAGTTAAGAACGGAAACCCAACGGCCATCAACTCTTGAGAGCAGGAGAACACGGATCTGTGTTTTTCATCGTTGGGATTCTCACCCGTGTGTTTATGTGGAGTGTTGTTTTGGGGTAAATAAGCCACAACTTCAAATGTGTTAGTCTTTTAGATATAAAACAGGCCAAGCATACTTATGTATGTTTGTGGATACAAGCTAAAGAGCTACACAACTGTTATCCTCTGTAAACAAAGGCATCTGGTCTCTTTAAAGTCATATTTAAGTGAGATTAAAGTAAATAAAGTGAAGATGAAAGACTGACAAGATCAAGGTCTAACGTGGATAAAAAGAGACACATCGAAGCACAGGCTCTTATTACCAGAAAAGGATGACAGTCGAGACACACCATGTCCAAGTCACAGTCAAAGAAAAAGGAGGCACCTTCGAGCAAAGTCAACGTCCCAGGCAAACAGACAAGGACAGCTTCGCAGATTTTCTCCTCCGCTGACAGCCAGGCCGTGGTGAGAACCAGAACTTTCATCTGGCCAGAGTGGAACGATGCAGACATTGCCAAAGAGCGATGGGACTCGAGCAAAGCACCCGACGAAGGGAAAAGAACCAAGAGTCCGGTGCATCCGTTCTTCGACGACCCGGAGGGTAAAGTCCGTCTGCCTAAAACGTTGAAGGTTCATTGCTGGAAGCGCCCGGTTGATTTTATGCCCAGCAATTCTCCCGTGGTCGTAGAGGACAAGGATTTCTTTGACCTGATCACCCCAAACAGTCATTTGATTTGTAGTGAGTTGATGAGGTGGATCATTAGCGAGATCTACATTGTTTGGTCTCTGTGCAACAGTGCGTGCAGGGAGGACTGGAATCCTTGGGAGCATATTTACTCCCTTTGCAAGGTCATGAAAGGGCACATGCCGCTATACAACAGCTTTGGAAAATATGTGGTCCGGTTATATTGGATGGGTTGTTGGAGGAAGATAACGGTGGACGATTCCATACCGTTTGATGAGGACAATAACCCATTGCTTCCTATTTCGACCAGTCCGTCAGAGCTGTGGCCCATGTTGTTAGCAAAAGCACTTATAAAAATTGCAAACACTAATCCAGTGTCGGAAGTGGAAGGAGAGATGGGCGACTTCTCCTTCATCCACAATCTCACGGGCTGGATCCCAGAGATCAGTTTCATAAAGCCTGGGAACATGAACAAAATCTGGGATTTCTTGCAAGAGAACATTCCGATATTTACCCACCCAGAGGAGACTTCGCATAAGGAGGAGGTCGAGGAAGTTGAGCCTCCTGCAGCAAGTAATTCTGTTGAGGAGGAACCCGGCAGCATTAAGTCCGTGTCAGATGACGGCATGCCAGAGATATTGGTTTGCGCCGCTTTCTACAATGAGGAGCCACAAAAGAATTCTTCAGGGTTTAAGCAAATGGCTGATTTCTCTGAATATCTGCGGCGTTACGAGCTCTCACTGCTTCTCAGCCACATTGTGCTTTTGACAAAAACCCGAGCATGTCCTATAGAACCTCCACTAAAACCAGCAGCTGTGCCTACATGGAAACTTATCCGCCCTCGGAAGGAGATCACAATAACAGATGAGCCAAGGATAAGCCCGTTGCAAAAACCAGAGGAGTTTATCGAGATCTCCAGCCCTTTCATTGCCCTCAACGTTTCCATCAGTGAAACTAAGGAACCAGAAACAGAGACAAAAGAGGTTAAGTCAAAACCCAAGAGGATACGATCTTATATGTCGCATCTGATGTCCATTGTTGAGGGTGAGAATGAAAATGACGAGCCAGAACCCCAAAAGCCTGCACAGACTAACACTGCGCCTAAGTCTGGAAGTGGTGCAGAAGACGATGTTCCTTTGGAAGATGTTCAGGAAGAAGAAGATGAAGAGGAAAAAACAGATGATGAACAACCTGATGAACCCGAGGAAATAGAGGATCCTCCAGTTCTTATAAAGTCCATGTTGAAAGAAACCTGGATTGACAAGGATGATTTTGCCCACTGTTTTCAGACTTTACTAGTCTTTCATAAACCCCAAAAATACGAGTATCAGTTCCAGGTGACACATTTGAAAAGCACAATCTTAACCAAAGCAATGTGTCTTGCTGCGTCATCAACGAGTTCTGCCTCAAGTGCCGCACTGACAGAGTTTTTCTTTGTGGCAGAGCCTGATTGTGCAGAAGTGAGAGGGATTCACTACCTCTGTGTGGATAGTCTTGAACCATCAGAAATTCTCATCAGTTTCTCTGCTCTGCTTCTTTGGACTGAAAGTGAAGAGGAAAAGAGGTGCAGTAATGCAGTTCTCATTGCTCAGCCACACTGCTGGAAGGATCAAAAGCTCAGACTCCATATTATGACTGTCAAGACCATGTCCTCAAAGGCAATCATGCTCAATCTACCCCCAGGGCGGCATGTATTAGCCTTCCATGCTAGAGCAAAACTCGGCTACCATATTCACCTCTGCAGCAAGTCACCCTTTGTTTTTGGAGACGAAGACACTATTATCCCGCACTCTGCAAAGGAAAGCGCTCGTTTCACTCAGCAGGCAATGTCCATCATGGATGCTCTGTCGGATTTAGTAGCTTCTTTCAAAGATGGTCATGATCAGCAAATTCTGAGGAGAACGTTGGAAGAAGCTTTTTGTCCCAAACACATTAAGACAGTTAATGAAAAATGGGAACTGCAGAAGGTGTTTAACTCTGCAGTCTATCACATGTTGTTGGAGGCCCTTGGGAGGATGCTGACAACGGAGGAAAACTTTGCTGTAATGTCCCTAACTGCTGACCCCAAACTTTTGGCCACTATAACCAGAGAACTCGCCCCCTCTTTGGAAGCGCAGGGGCATCCGCCAGAGAACTGGATAGACCGTCATCCAACTAAAGCAGAGGTTCGGGCAGTCATTACTCTACAAGCTGCATTCAGGCGCCACTTGGTGAGAGAGATGCTTCAAGCTTCCAAACATGGCACCAAAGAGAACGTCAACGTGTCTACAGTCCTTTATGATATGTGGACCATGGTTAAACACGACATAGACAGAAACACTGCCTATCTGCTTCTGTACATCATTGGTCACTACAAGACCAAATCAGAACTATATCCATGCCAGCACGATGAACCAACTCGAATCTCCTATGTGGACTATGTTGTACCGTTGCAGGACCTCTCTAGCTTCTGGGCCTTGATCTTTCGAGAAGTTTTTGTGATTCCACAGAAGATGTTGCTTCTCCCAAAGATCGACTCTCCGTTCCCTAACTGTCAACTACATGTCATTGACAATGACACGGGAGAAGAGGTCGGCACGCTCTTCAAAAAAATCCCCCCTCATGTCTATCACCCCAATAAGCTTGGTTATACCTTTCTAGCGGAGGCGGTCACCCCTGAAACCCCTCCTACGGGTTTAAAATGGAGACTGCGTTTAATTGGTACAAGAGAACCACTTGCTCAACTGTTGGAGGATGGTCCGATTAACACATTTGCAGTGAAAGAGATTAGGGATTACTATATTCCTAATGAAAAAAACATAATATTCTGCTACTGCGTTACAGTGGAGACAGACGTTTTAGCAACAGTCCAGTTTCAGACTTCCAAGCTGGATGTCTTCATACGTCTTTACATTCTGGATGGGGAAACAGAGATGGCAAGCACAACAGCAAAAGGCCATGCTTTAATTCCAAATTTTTACTTTTTTGCCAACGAAATCCCCACCGACCTTTCTGAGGAGATGTCAGATGACAGGGAAGCCAAAGAGGAAGAAAATACGACTGAAATCTTTTTCGAGGACAGCTCAGCCCTGAGATCAGACTCGTCATCCATGCAAACTTCCACGGAGCCGATAGAGCACAACTACTTTCTGAAAGCTGAGGTGCTCTATCAGAGCTGGGAGTTGGACGACTCTCAGTTGGCCTTTATCACCATGCATGTCAGAGAGAAAAATGAGATGAAAGTGAATATAGAGGGACCCATTGAAGAGGAAAGACCCAGCTCACCTAAAAGTAAAGGTAAAGTTGAAGCTGACAAAAAGAAGGGTAAACCTGCGGCAGGCAAAGTAAAAACCCCGGGTAAGCCAGAAATCTCCATTGATACGACTAAACCCAACTGGACTTTGCGTGTCGTTGTTGAAAAAAGCAAAGGTGAAGGTGTTGTGGTGCAAAAGGACATGGAAAGAATAGACCAAATAAAGGCCATCAAGACAGCCTGGGAAACAGCAGAAGAAGGGCGCGCTGCTAAAGCTTACAAGTCTCGACTGGATTTTCTAAGTCAGTTCCAAGAAGAATCCATGCAAGAAACCTTCCCGGACGAGACTGAGGAGGACATCCCTGCTGCTGAAGCTGCCTCTTCTATCGGTCTTGATGGCTCCAGTCAGGAACCAATGGCTCTCTCCAGCTTGTACATGTTCCGTCCAATGGATTACTCTCCCTTTGTCAGACGTGAGGAGGAATCTGTTAACGTGTTGGACAACAAGGTAGAGGAGCTCAGACAGAAAGAGCGCTTGGAGAAGATCCAGACCTATCGACGAATCAGAGAAGAGGTCCTAGTGCACCGCGACCAGCAGGAAGGGAACAGAAAGGAGTTGATGAAACACCAGTTGGACACATACACGACCATGCAGACCGAAGTGTGGAATCATCATAAGCATTTCCTGGACACCAAAGAACATCTGAGGGGTCTCCAACATCACCACCACCATAACCATCAGAGTCATCATGAAGAGGCACATTAGATGTATCTCAAACTCAAACCTTGATTAAATGTACTTCATGCCACTTCGATCCCCTGGTTATTCACATATAAAGATGCATTCACATTGGTTTCAATCTTAGAAAAATACTTCACAAACTGAAGTTCAAATGTGTGACACATGTGTATTTCTCTTTTGCGGTAAATTACGCAACAAAAAAAAGCATTTCAAACATTGAATACCATCTAATTTGAATTGAATCCATTACGTACTTCAATGCCCAACATGTGTTGCAGGGAACAACAACGATGATCAAAAGGCTTTAAAGAACAGGTCACCAAACATTTTGCTACTGCGAGCCGCTCCATGAGCACTGAGTGATCCAAATGGCTTCTACAAATTTGATACTCCAATGTATTAATGGATGAGGCCGCGGACGAGTCTCATATCCCATGAGGGCACACTGGAGCCTGCTGGCGTTATGTTACCCTTGCTTTTTTTTTAGAAAAGTTTTGCCAGAAGCTCAGATATCCTTAAAGTGTCATTTGAAATGACTGCCCCTCATAGCAGACCCAGTACATTGTTCACTCCTGATAGTTGGGCAGATAACATTAAGCATAGAAGTACACTAACAAAAGTTACTGTATTTTTTCGGACTATAAGGCACAGCTCATTATGAGGTACATAAAGGGCAGAGGGTCTTCGTAGTATTACTCCACAAGACTCAATAGTCAGGACCAAAACCAGAAAACCTTGATAGGTGATATTATGGAGCCTTAGGAAGTAATAACACTGAGCCTTAAGGAGTAATACTTTGGAGCCTTGCGGAGTAATACTATGAAGCCTCATGGAGGTATACCATGGAGCCTTGCGAGGTAATACTACAGTGCCTTGTGGAGTAATACTATGGAGACTTGCAGAGTAATACTATGAAGCCTGCTGGAGATATACCACGTAGCCTTACGTAGTAATACTACAGAGTCTTACGGAGTTATACTATGGAGCCTTGTGGAGTAATACTATGAAGCCTGTTGGAGATATACCACGTAGCCTTAATTAGTACTACTATTGATTCTTACGGAGTAATACTATGGAGCCTTGTGGAGTAATACTATGGAGCTTTGCGGAGTAATACTATGAAGCCTGGTGCAGGTATACCACGAAGCCTTGCATAGTAATACTACAGAGTCTTACAGAGTAATACTATGGAGCCTTGTGGAGTAATACTATGGAGCTTTGCGGAGTAATACTATGAAGCCTGGTGCAGGTATACCACGAAGCCTTGCTTAGTAATACTACAGAGTCTTACGGAGTAATACTATGGAGCCTTGTGGATAAATACTAGGAAGCCTGGTGGAGATATACCACATAGCCTTACGGAGTAATACTATGGAGCCTTGTGGAGTAATACTATGAAGCCTGGTGGAGATATACCACGTAGCCTTACGGAGTAATACTATGGAGCCTTGTGGATATATATCACATAACCTTACGTAGTAATACTACGGAGTCGTACTATGGAGCCTTGTGAAGTCTATGTTGCCTCCCAGTGTGGCTTAGTAGCTTACCAAAGTCCTAAACATTTTGACACATTTTTGAGAGCCGTGTACCACATAAAAACGATTCTAGCTCAGTAAATACAACCAGATTTAATACATAAAGCGCATCAGATTATAAGGCTGTTGATTTTGGGGGAAATTTTAGGATTTACGCCTCATCAGTACTATCATCCTAAAATGACAGATGCAGTTCAATGGTTAAATGTAGCTAGTTCCAATCAAGATCTCGGCTCTGATGAAGGCAAAAGATGACGACTCATGAATCGTTAATCCGGGTCATATTCAAGGCTTCATCAACCCACAAGGATAATAATGGGAGCAGGTGTTCTCATCAACCTAATGCACCCGCGGTAACTGGATCTCCGGCAGACGCCGGTCGAACAGCTTCCCTCCGTCGGATCCTGAAATCCCACGACGACCCGAACACGTTCTACGACTGAGATCAATTTCCAATAACAGCGAAGCACTCCTGAGCGTCTTCAGAGAGAGGCGGACGGCGTGGACGACGTCTCGTCGACGCTGATCTCCACGTGCGAGGGAACAATCGGCGCTGGAGTGCCAGATGTGGCCTCGCTGCATTATAGATGAAGGAGGTAAACAGAAGGTCTGCGTGAGGTTCTGCTTCGCTGCTCCGTCATCGCCTCGACTCGTAGGATTTATGATGTTCTCCATACAAACTCTATAAATAGACGCCGCTGCTTTATGTGACAACGTGACGAGTCATGAATCCTTCAACTCCTGATAGTTCCTGCAGACCCCGACCTCCCGTCTCAAGCCCCTACAGACCTCTTTTTTATTTTCCCTCCATCTCACTTTATTCCCTGTTGATCTCTGGTTGTCACTGCTTTTCTTTCACTGACTTCCTCCTCAGTTCCAGTTCCTCTGATCTTTTCAGGCTGACCTTTATCTGTACTTTTACTTACCCTCCTTCTTTCTTTCCTGACTCCCTTCATTCTTTCCATCCATCTATCTTCTTTCCTCCTGACACCGTCTTAGATACTTCTTTAATGTTTTCCCTTTCTTTTTTCTTGCACCGCTCCTTTTTTCTTTCATTCAATAATGATGTTTTTATCTAAAATATTTCCTTCTGTCTCTTCATCCTTCCTTTCTATCATTCTCCTAACCTGTCCATCCTTGATTCTTTCTTACCTTCCATCCTTCCTTTCTTATCCATTAACCCTTCTGCTCATCTTTTACTTCCTGCTATTCTTTGTCTCATTCTTTACTTCCCTCCTTCCTTTCTTTCCTCTTGTATTCCTCATACTTTCATTCATTACCTATTTATTTCCTTCTCTCCTTCCCTCTTGCCTCGCTTAACTTTTCCCTCATTTTCTTTAGTGTTTTCAACTTCTTTTCTCCCTTTTTCTTTCTTTATATGTGTACGTCTTTCTTCTATCCCTCTGTTCTTAATTTATTGATTATTTACTTCCTCATGTCCATTTCTCCCTTTGCTGTCTGTGACCCTCATACTTTTATTTAATTTCTTACTTTCCTCACCTCTTTATTTTCTTACTTTCTCCATTCTGTTCTTCTTTCTTCCTTTTTATATTCTTTCCTCTGTCCCTCTGTCCTTGCATCCTTCATTCTTTCCTTTATCATGCCCTTCCTTACTTTTTCTTTCAGTTACCCTCCTACCTTCATCTATTTATCACTTTCTTTCCTTCTTACCTTTCCTCCCTTTATTGTTTTCCTTCCACTCCTTTGTTCCTTTTCTCCTTCTGCATTTTTTTTCCGTCCGTTCTTTCTTTCTTCTATCCATCTGTCCTTGATTCCTTCATTTATCAATTTATTTCCTTCTGTCTGCCCCACTTGCCTCTTCATCTTACTTCCCTCCTTACTTCTTTTTCAATCTTTTCTCTCTTCCTCTATTCTGTTTTTCTTTCATTCCTCTTTCTTTTGTATCCTACTTCCTTTCATTATTGTATCCCTGTGTCCTTGCATCCTTCATTCTTTCCTTCATCATGCCCTTGCTTACTTTTTCTTTCAGTTACCCTCCTACCTTCATCTATTTATCACTTTCTTTCCTTCTTACCTTTCCTCCCTTTATTGTTTTTCTTCCACTCCGTCCTCCTTTGTTCCTTTTCTCCTTCTGCATTTTTTTCCGTCCTTCATTCTTTATTTCTTCTATCCATCTGTCCTTGATTCTTTCATTTATCAGTTTATTTCCTCCTGTCTGCCCCACTTGCGTATCAACATCTTACTTCTTTTTCAATCTTTTCTATCTTCCTCTATTCTGTTTTCTTTCATTCCTCTTTCTTTTTTTATCTCACTTCCTTTCATTATTTGATCCCTGTGTCCTTGCATCCTACTTTCTTTCCTTCCCTGCGTCCTTCCTTCCTCTTTGCTTCTTGTGATCCTTCCACTTGCATTTATTTATAACATTATTTATTAATAACGGAGGCTGTCCTTCCCGTCTAACATTCTTTCTCTGGGATCGGGGTAAGTCCAGGTCTGGGGTTGATCCTCCTCGTCTACGTGCTCTTTGTCTCGCTCGGATAAATTGGACGCGCAGGTGTTTGGGTGCAGCAGAGGTTAATGCAATGTTCATGTTCCCCCTCTGAGACCGGCGTCCTGCTCTACCGCATTAAACACTGAGACTAATGCACACAGACGCACACACACACCGTCACACACACACCGAGGACGCATCAAATGTATCTAAAATATCCCGTTCACTCTTTAACCACATGCTTCTCTTCATGAGTCCATGTGTTTATTTGGAGCTGCAGGTTCTGATGTCGCCGTCATCATCATCGACATCATTCATGTGTTGATTAAGAGGCAGATACGCCTGATTGAAAATGCAGATGAGATCACGAACGATCAACCAAAGAGGAGAGTGTTTGTCGGTTCATTGTCAGACCTGTTGGGTTATTAATAATCACGGCTATTTCTATTTCGTCGCTGACCCTTTTTCCTCAGCGGAGCCGACAGCTGACTGGAGTTAACGCCTTCCCATCCCTCAGCTTGTTGCCAGGGATCAGATCAAGTGTAGCCGCGCACGTATTAAGCCAAATCTGCAAAGTAGTTATCGTTTAATTTTTGATTTGATCAAATTAACAACTTTTATAAGAGACCCAAAGTCAACATTGCATACGAGGTGACATCCCTTTCAACAATCCTCTAAGTAACGGTGACATGAAGAGCTACCACAATGCTTTGCCGCCCAGCCAACCAATCAAAGCTGCTGGTCGCTTTTGATATAGTAAAATGTAATTTAAATATAATCTAATCTAATAAATCACATTTTAATATTATATGTGCTTGAAGTGATAGTCTACCTGAAATTCTAACTTTACTGATTTTCTACTAGCAGCTAGCCTAGCAGCTAGCCTAGCAGGGTCTTAAAATACAGAATAAAAAAAAAGGAAAATGGTAACAAGATAAAGATGAAATCAACTGAGCTACAGTTGCTACATTAAAATGAACAAACATGTTTGTTTATAACTCAAAATACAGGAACATATTACTCTGAAGATAATCCCAACCCTTAGTCGCCATGAGGGTGAGTAGAACATGAGTGAAATAAAGAATTTAAATTTTAGGACATTACAAGGTCATTATAGTACATGACTAATCAAAGGAAGCACTACAAATCCAAAAATGAATTGCTGATTGGCTCAGGTGACATTTGTAGGTCAGTCAGGAGAACATTACATTTGTTTTATAGTATGTTACATAAATTAAAGGGTACTGTACCCGGGGTCTGTTGGCTACAGTATCAACACCTGAAACAATCACAGATGTAGCATGAAAGTTGCGCTCGTCTATGCTATCTGAAATGCCTAGTCTTCCACAGAATGGTGGGAATCGAAATTGGTCCTTTAATTACCAGTGATGGGGTTTCTCAGTCTTTCTTTTTCTTTGCTCATTCGTTCTGTATTCATGTCTAAACAAGAAGGATCTGTCTTGCCTGCAATTAATACAAAACTCTGCATTGAGAATTCTGAGCTGCTCTAGTAGAAGAACTCACATTTCTCTGATCCTTAAAACTCTTCACTGGCTGCCAGTTTCTTTCAGGATCAATTTTAAAATTCTGATTCTTACTTTCAGATCTATTCATGGTCAGACCTTCCATCAGTGATCTGATCCAGCCTTACACCCCAGCTCGGGCTCTGAGGTCTGTGGATCAGAATCTACTGATGGTTCCTGAACACGGTTCCGGACCAGAGGAGAGAAATCCTTCCAGACTGTTGTTCCTAAGCTTTGGAATGATCTTCTCTCTGTGTTTGATGATCTACTGACTCCTTCAAGAAGCTCACAGTAGGACTTAAAAAGTTCTGTGGTTGTTTGGAAGTTTATCTGATGTTCAAATAAATCATTTGTTTGCAAGAATGTTAACAAAGACAAGTAGCTTCATGTTCTAGAATATATCATTTTACAATAGAATTAAATCACAGTATTGTGACTCAAAAGAATAATCCTATTAACAGCGTAAGGTGAACCACAATATTGACCACAGTATTAAGTTATTTAATGGTTTCAGGACAAACACAAGAATCTCCTTTTACTTCCATTCGTTGGATGTTTTTTGCTTCAAACTGTGATATTCACTCTCATATTTCATAGATATTTTCTCGCTTCCTTGCTATAAACGTTTCCCACGCAGACTCCACCTGACTTCCGCGTCTCAACAGTGATGCGATTGTTGAGCGAGGAGGAGACGTGTAAACAAAGACGGCGGTAAGAAGACACACACACACACACACACACACACACACACACAGGCTCGACTTAACCCGGTCGTTTTGTCCCTGGTTCTGGTTCAACACACAAATGTGAGAAATCGGTGAGTTGACAGCTTCCCTGAAACCTGAGCCGACTGTGGCTAACCTGTGTGGAATTTCAAGGTTTAGTGATCCAGTTTCATCCGAGAGAAGATCCCGAATGTTGCAGGAACTCCAAAGATATTAACTGAAACTGAAGATCTATTTTATATTGAAGAAACCCGGTTATCTATCGTAACCACGGTTCTACGAATGAATGCGAGGCCCCCCCCCAGGCCACGCTGCCACAAGCCCGGCTGGAGGGTCTCGCATCATGATGTAGAAGACACACTTTTTTTGTTTTCATGCGACACACTTAGCAACTGATGCACAAATAACTGCAGCCTAGAAAAGATGGTTGTCCTTCTGTAGCATGTTAGCTGTGTTAGCATGTTAGCTGTGTTAGCATGTTAGCATGGCGAGTAAATCATTTATTGGTTTTGACATAAAAGCTTCAGATGCAAAGAGCGTTTAAGAATTAAAAGTGTTCAGAACCCAGTACTTGATCTGGTGCATAAACAATTTCCCAAAGGAGACCTCCTGAGGGATCAATAAAGTTTTACCTTACCTTACCTTACCTTATATTTCAAGCCTTTGATTTTATTTACAGGGTCCCTCGTGCAGTTCGTAACAATGTTGTGATGTTTGTTGTGTTTATTTCATTTTTGATTCCTTATTTTTATATCTTTATTACATCCCTTCATTGTGGCGTTTTTTCCAGAGACATTATTCGACGTTGAAATGTTTAATAAAGTTGAACTATTTGAGTAAATACAATATTAGTAACTGCAACTAAAATTGTTTCGGTCCATTTCAATAAATTACCTAAAGGATTCTGTAAAAAATTGTGAAGTTAAATAAATAAAAACCTAACTGATATTAAATTCACTACTACATAAGATATTAGAAAAACCTTTGTCTTTCCTCATTGTTATTTTTTAACTTTGTTCCTTTGAACTTTGTTCAGTGTACAGCGCTCTTTTATAATCTCATGGCCAGAAATAGTTTTTTTATTCAGCATTAAACCAGGTTCTACAAACAAAACAATATTAACATTTATTTTATTTTTTTGTTATTTTTTAACCAACTTTCTTGCTTCTGTTGTATGGAGTTGTATTTTGTTTGTGATTCTAAAGTACCAAATAATGAACTAAATATCAACTCAGCTACTAAACATTCTTTATATATCATCTAAATGATGAACAAAAGCAATCAACTTATAAGGAACAACAAGCTTGTTTAATCCAGGTTTATTTAGCAATAAAAGATATTGTGAGTGACAGCCCAAAACAACATTAGTTAATATACATTTAGCAGGTTGTGTTGAGCGACAAATTCAGCAACTATGTGTTGAGTTTGTTAGTTTTCCTGTAAGATTCCTGGCTCAGAACATTGCAAAAGTTTCTTCCACACTATCCTGCAACAGAACCACCACCAGACCAGTGCGTATTATTCTTTCACACGCCTTCCAATTTTAAAAACCTGCTTGTTTTATTTTTAAAAGGCAAAAGGCTGCTGGTGTTTTCGTAAGTGCTGACAACGTGAGCGTCTCGTGGTCATGTCGCGCTGCACGAGAGCCGCAGATGCAACAAACCACGATTAGGACGTGAATCACACCCACAGCTGCTTTTGTAATGACGACGCCAGATGCTCGGCTGTTAATCTTTCAGTTCAAATCCCCAAACTTTTCACTCATAATTCCTGATTTAAAGCTTTACGTCTGATGATTCAACCTCATTATTAAATTCCATTAGGCTCTGTAAATGTAAATGAAATACATTTTTAAATAACCCAAAACACTTTTTTTTTAAATAAAAATAAACATTATTTTCAATAGAATATATATGAACATATAAGGTAAGGTAAGGTAAGGTAAAACTTTATTGATTTGAAATTGTTTTTTTTCCAATAGCCAGCAATTTTTCATAAACAATAGAAAATAATACATAAAAAATAAAATAAGAAGAAGAACATAAAGAGAAAGAACAAGATGACACAATCTAAGTCTAAAGATAAAGATAAAGATAAAGATAAAGATATTTGTTTGAATAAAAAGAGAAAATGAAAAAGAAAACTGTTAAATATTTATAATGTACTTTAATAAGTAAATAAAGTCAAAAGTCACAAAAATAGAAATATTTAGACAAAAAACGCTTGAAACAGCAACAGAAATAAAAAATATAAACTTTGAATTGGATTTTACAGCAAAGACCAGATAAAAACAAGGAAACAAAAAATGATTAATAAGACATTGGCACAAAGTTATCTGTTTCAGCAACGTCAGTTCGTCTTTGCTGGAGAATGATCTTCTTCGTTGATTCTGCACATGCCACCCCCTGCTGGTCGGAGTGAGTAGTGGTAGAAAACGGGATATAGGGGTATGAGATGGGAAAGTGAGTTTGATGAAAAAATCTACTTTCACACCACCTATAGACTGACAGGAGACAAACCCTTATTTTTAAGGGAAAGAAAATCATTAAAAATGAAAATGATCTTTGTAAAAGTTTGAATAATTAAGGATAAAGTAATTGACTGGAGGACAAGAAAAGATATTGGTAGTAAGTAAGTAAGTAATAGTTATTATAAAGCACCTTTCTAGACCAGGGTCACAAAGCGCTTGAAAAACCCAAAGTAATACACGGTTATAAATACATACAAATTTAAAAACTCTTAAAGGCCAAGACAACATAAGACAAACAAATGAGTTCCAGATATTAAAGTATATCAGCACCAAAAGTAAAATACTAAAACATTTTATTTAACATTTCAATTATTGAAAACTTAAATACTTAAAATTAATAATTCATCTTTTATAAATAATTGAATAATATCTAAATTGAAAGGTTACATTTTTAATTGGATAATTAAATAAAAAATGAGTTTGTTTGTTTAAAAATTAAACGTTTTCAAAATGAATGAGTGTGTTTTTTTCCACACAGAGATGTTATATTCTTACTCTTTTTTTTCATTTTGTAGCTTTTTTAAATCAAATGTAAAATGTAAAAAAATGGTGCGACTATTACTTTGATCGAGTTGCTCTTTTGTTATTGTCTGGTGCTACTATTACATAATAAACATTTTTATGTTGAATTTAAAAGTCCACAAATGTAAGAAAAATAGAATTAAGACGTAGAATATCAAACTCTGTGTAAATAAAATTATATCGTCTTGAAAATATATATTTTTTATTAAATGATTTATAAAAAATACTAATTCAACCTTTCAATATACAAATAACAGAATTAAATAATTCTCTAAAAATCAAATCCAACCTTTCAATTTTGAATGGTTTAAGTAATACAAAAAATAATTAAATGCATTTAAAATCTACATTTGAATTAAATAAATGTAAATTTGAAGTTTACCATTGAACTATTTCAAATTCTAAAGGCCCTTAAATACCTTCTCGACAGAAGGTGATAAAAGCCTCTGCTAACAAACCCTGACAGTGAGTCATGTGGACGACGTTCATTCCACAGCTGAACTCCAAAGAATGCACCTACATATGTGCGGCTGAAGAACCTGCACTTTTAATGACCTGCACGCACTCCTGCCTTTGGTGTTGGACATGATATAACGCCGCACTGACCTCTGCCGGGTCACCAAAGGTCAGCGGGGCCTAAGTATCGAGGGGTGTTTGTGGGGGGGTCGAGGGGGGGGGGTCTCTGAAGAGAACCTGTGTCTGGGAAACAAGTGTGATTCACACGCTGCTCATCCACATGCTGATCACTTTCAGCCTCGGGCACCACGCTGAGAAAAAAAAGCCTTTGTTGGCTTTAAGAGGAACTATTGTCTGGACTTTACTCGTCTTTGATGGAACAGTCGCGGCTCCAGAAACACATCGACGAGTTCCTTCCTTCGGCTCTTCTCATGTGTAGCGGCTTCGAAAAGAGGCGTCTTTTTTGCACATGACAGCGAGAGCTCGAGTGTGTTGTTGTGCATCATAAAGAAGTTAATTACCATGTTTGTCTTTGACGAGCGAAGTGACAGTGACTTCGCTCGCACGCGACGCCGTGTTCTACGGTCAAGAGATAAAAGTGCCTGAGAATAGTTTTGAAAATTGATGCCATGTTATGACAGTACTTGACAGAGTTTAGTCTTATTTCCAGACACACTGGGAGCAGAATGGGTATCTTCTCAAATAAATAAATAAAAAATATGGAAAGTAGTGTCAATTTATTTTTCGATTAATAAATAAATATGAAATAATTAACATGTATTTATTTAAACTAGCAAACTTAACATTTCATATGATTTTCCATCCTTCTCAAAAAAAGTCAATCAGTAACGGTGACCTGGGCTTTGCCGCCCAGCCAACCAATCGCAGCTGTCGATCCCGTTTGACACAGCAAAATAGACGCAGAATTTAAATACAGCATTGTAGCGACCAGTGGGCCGTCACTTAATAGAGCAGTGTGTAGAAAGGCATCATGGGAGTTCACTCATTTATTGGTTTAATGGTTGAATTTTACGTTCCAAAATGTTGGTATTTTTTAATTGAAATAAGGTTTTTAAATCATTTAATTCAATATTTTTTATATTTATTCTATTTAATAACTTGTGTTATTTATATAATTGAATTTAAACATTGAATTCGATTTATTTTGTATTTCTTTTACACATAGAGTTTGATATTCTAATTCCAATTTTTCAATATCTTTTCATTAATAGTCTTTTAAATTCAATGTAAAATGTTGTTATGATAGCGTCACCAGACATTATTAAAAGAGCCTCGAGCTACTTGAAAAAACTCTCAGTCAATCATGTGACACGAAGACGATCACATGACATCATAAAGGTATTTCCCCGGACAATGTGTCAAACTTTGTTTCGATTGAACGCTGTCTTAGTATTATTACATTTAAAATGTTGCTTTTGAATCACTAATGAAAGACTTTATTTACCACAAAGTCAATTTATTTGTATTTTTTATAGAATTCTTTTTTTTAAAACAATGTATAATGTTTTTTGTATTTGCCCTTTTTATACTTTCTACCCCTCATATGTATTGATGGGTTTCTATTTAAATCTAAAATAAATAAATCATCTTTAACAAGAGAATTTCCTTCAATTGAATAAATATTTTTAACATAAACACATCTTATTATGCCCAAACATCTTTAATTATATAAAATAATAATTTAATAATATATTTTCCCCCCATAGAACTTAAACTTTCCCCACAACCCCATAGTTATTGAATGATATTGAAGTAATACACTTCATATAAAATTCCAAATAATTAAATAATGTATTTTTATTTACTTTATTCAAGTTTTTATCAAGTTATTGATATTTATGCATATTTATTCTTTTTCCGGGGAAATTGAAGTTGTCACAGCAGAACAAAATAAATATTCAAACATACTTAAAAACTTTATTAAAACATAAAGTACATGTGTAAATAGAACAAATAAAATTTAAAAAAAATCATAACAACAATACACTGAATAAAATAATAATAAAAAAACACAATTATAAACATGTCAACAACAATGAACATTAAACAATTAAAAATAAAGTGATTAAAGCCAATAACGTGGTTTTGAAGTGAGGATTAAGTGTCATCAGACGTTTCTAACTACAGAGTGTTGTGTAATTGGCTCGACTATCCGTCCTGGCTGTTAAATGAACCCCCACAAGCCACACACTTCCAGGGGTCATGCTGTGATAGCTGTGACCCGGAGTGACCACAGCATCTGCAGCAGGCTAATGCATCTGGCAGACCAAAGCGTGCGTGTTGGTGTGCGTCAAATGTTGTGTGCGTCAAATGTTGTGTGAGTCAACGAACGTGCCGGGTCTTGAAGTGGTGATAATGAATTCTGCAGAAAATAAAGTGAATGAAATTCATTCTTAAGTATTAAGTAGTATCATTATGACCCCCTGTATAAATCAGCTAGCATAATGCTAATGTTATATGTATTATATATATGTATATAAAAAAACAGATATGTATATATATATATATATATATATATATACATATATGTTTTTTTGTTTAATCTTTTTATATAACTAAAGATTTAACCAACAAGCCCACCAGTCCGTCTATCCATCCATCCATCCATCTATCTATCCGTCCGTCCATCCATCCATCCATCCATCCATCCATCCATCCATCCATCCATCCATCCATCCATCCATCCATCCATCCATCCATCCATCCATCCATCCATCCATCCATCCATCCATCCATCCATCCATCCATCCATCCATCCATCCATCCATCCGTCCGTCTATCTATCTATGTATACATCCATCCATCCATCTATTAAAGGAAGATAACCCACCAAACAACAACAAAAAAACATAAACAACAACAGTTATTATAATAATATTAATAAAATAAAGAAACATGAAAAGAAAAATATCTAAAAATCGTAAAATTATCATATAAGAATAAAAGTACACTTTAAATAAGGGATGTAAGAAAATATTGATACACTTAATATCGCGATATTATTCTTCACGAAACGGGAATATTTAAAACGTATGTTTTTTATTTCAATAGAGTGAAAAAAATACATATTTTTTGATAAATCTTGACAATATCAAATATGTTTTTTTCAAACTTCCTGCTGCTAGACGGAAGCCAATTACTATCTCCTCCACAGCTAAAGAAAACAATGAAGATTCCGGCAATGACTGAGGACGAGAGGATACACTCGACTCCAGCTGCTATTAAAGCTGATGTCTGGACATATTTTGGTTTCAAAACAAAAGAAAGCAGTTACGACTTCACATATATAGATATATAATGATATTCTTCAATAAAAACAATTACAAAACTTATAAATATAGAAATTGTTTGTTTTTTTTAAACCTCAAAGTTTCAATAATTAAATTCCAACCATAAATTAAAACCATTCGATATTCTCAAGGCCCAGATCTTCTTCCTTAAGGGTGAGTTTGAAAGTAACATGTATCTAAAACGGTAAACATTCACCGGTCGTGATTGAAGGCTAGTCGTCAGGAATGTTTGAAACCCTGGGATGGATTTTGACAAAAAGTGACGGACAGGTGTCGTGGGAGTTGAAGTTCAAAGAGACCAATGTTTAAATCTGACAGTAAAGGATAACTTCACGGTGGTAGATTTGAAACCACAGTAGCTGATACTGAACACCACATGAACCGTGGTTGCACCTTCACTCTTTCACTCTCTTGCCTAATCTGACGAAACGATGATGGGATTACGTCAAAAATCTCCAGCGACTCACGTACCGAGAGGAAAAAAAAAGAGGTGTTTTGTGCGTCCTTTCGTAATCGCGGCTCCAGCCTGCAGCGACAAGTCGAGGAATGTGGAGGAATATCGTCAGTGGAGCTGGTAATAAAAGCAACACAGTGGGTTTATGTGTGTGTGTGTTGTTTGACTTGGTGTGTGTGTGAGGTGCGGTCCTGCCTTGCGTTATCTTTGCATTCCAAACAGACCTCCTCGACACCGGGCGCCATGGCAACCCAGCATGGAAAAGACACTAAATCTGACACCCGCCTCTCCCTCGAAACACAAGTCTGGCTCTCAGAGGCGTACAGTTACACGAGGGGGTGGCCTCCCATCTTTTTTAGGGGGGACGGCCCGCGGAGAAGAAAGTCAGTCCTGAGGGAGCTGGTCTTTGTAGTCCCCCCCCCCCCCGACTCACGGTGAACACATTAGCTCCCGTCGCAGGCACCTGTGGACGACGTTCCAGTTTCAACCGAGAAGCCATTTGGAATCTGAATGGTTAGAAGTCTGATGTCTCAGGTGACTGGATCCTCCCCCCCCCCAACAAAAAAAAGCAAACAAAGGCCTTTTGCTGACAGGATCGGCTTTATGGTGCCTTCTGTGGTTAACAGGAAGTGACACGGGGGAACAGGCCGAGACCGCAGCTACATAATACCTGTTTTGTCAATTAGCCTAAACAAACACGCTGACCAGAAGGAACTTGATCTTTTTAGACCAGCTCGACTGTAGTCGACTGACATTAACATCAGTTTAAAGTGACTTACTAAGCACTTTGAAAGTATACTTTATAGACTTACGTAGTATTTGTTGTTGGTGCGATCAGATGGATGGGTCCACTTTTATTCTGGTTTTCATTTCACCTATTCTCTCCTTGACTATGTTCCCGAGGTGACTTATGGTCCACGGCATCGACCCTCAAGAACCTTCCTCTACTTAAAACCTCCTGATCCAAGATGTCCCTGCCCTGGTATAGTCGTTGTTCTCTTGTCTCCCTGTTGGATATTCCTGTTGGACCTTTTGGTTTGTTTAGGTTTATTTACGAGTGTTTTGACCTCTGTGTTTTTTTGTTTTTTTTTCTTTACCCTTTTATTTTCCCAGTTTTCTGTGGACACTTTGGTTTTTGGATTTATAGAGATATTGGACTATTAGGTTTTTGTTTTGGACATTGTGTTATGTATTAGGCTTGTAACTGAAATTGGAAACTTAGATAAATAAGACAGAACTTACACTGAATTCTCGAAACTTTGAAGGCGTAATACTATTCTCAAAATGTATTCTAGTACGCTGTCAGTCTAGTAAGTAACAGGTATTTGTAAAGAGCCTTTTCTGACCAGGGTCACAAAGCGCTTGAACAATCAAAAGCAACACATAGTTAAAAATACATACGGATTTAAAAGCTCTTAATGGCCAAGACAACGTCATCTAGGAGAGGTCTTTGGAGGAGGTGCTAAAGATTTTGGCAAAGCATGTGTCCTGATAGTCTGGCTAAAATACCACCCAAAAATATCACTCAGAGAAAGACGATCTTACTGTCGAAGATACCTCTGACATCTACTCAAAAGTGCTGTGTGAACGACACCATCCCTTATACTGGAAGATATAGTTTTCAGTGAGACTGTCCATTGATACATTATTCTTGAACTGGAAACCACTTCCTCTTTTGTTCAACAGTCCAGAGCCAGAATAAAACTAGATTTAAAAGAGTCCTCTATTCACCTATGGGTCTGTCTTGATACCTGCCCGTCGTCCTGGCACACTTTGAATATGAAGACCTTGAGGCTTTTAACAACTTGGATAATGGCTGGTTAATATTCCATTACTAGTCTTCATTTACATGGATTCTCTACTGTTAGCATTCTTCAGCCAATACGGTTTCCTATGTCAAAATTTAGTCACTTTACGTGGTCTGCGGAATGGTTGAAATAGTAACCTTGAAAGATGCCAGTGTTTAAGATAAGGAACAGAATCTTGAGTCTAGTTTGCAAAGACGAAAGTCAGAGACTCCCAACCCCCCAAAACAAAGCAGAATGAACCATAATAATAGGGTTTTGTTCCTACCATACACGGAGCAGACACACGGATAAGATGTATTTTGTATGAGTATGTGTAGAACTTTTAAAGTTATGGTGCTTTAGACCAGAAAGGTGGTTTGTAAATATACATTTTGTTCAGGCCCAAGACCTAAAAAAGGTTTTGGCCCCTTGTATAATTGAGTTGGATATTGGTATCTGGTGCAGTTTTGTTCAAAAGTTTGCGTCTTCATTGTGGTCATATTTATTGTCATTTCAAGTACTCACCACTTAAGTTTTATCCAACGTCAAAGGCTAAATACAGTGTTAGTTGTTCAAAATACTCAAGTCTTTACAAAAAGAAACTAAGAATATGTTTCATGGTTTTTAAAGTCTTAGATATAACTGAAAACATCAGCATAATGAATGTCCTGTACATGCTAACGCTACTATACTAATGGTCTCAAGCTAAGGCGTATCAAGCTGAGTGGAATACTTTATCAGAGTATCGCCCCCCCTCAGGTCTCCTCAATCGGATCAACTCAGCAAAGGCGTGATAGCAGCAGACCATCTTGTTTGACCTTCGGTTATTAGAAGTCCATTTACTCCTGCTTTGCATGAAACCCCATTAACTTCCTGGTTGAGCTTAATTTAAGGTGAATGTCGCGTTAATAATTCATCCAGCGGAGTGAAGAGAGGGTAGGTGCGCCTCCAGGGAGCCTCTTTATTTACCTCCATGCGAGTAGAGCCCGCAGCAGAACTTTAAGTATTTGTTGACTGCAGGAGATACAAACATCGTACATCATGCATGCGGTGCCAGGGCCGGCTCATATTTCACGACGCTGCCGCTGCTGTCTCGGAGATTGGCCGAGCTCCAGCGGCTTCCCATGTTGCGGTATTCATCAGAAACTCACACACACAGCATCCTGCAGCAAAAACTGCTAATTCATCATCGGCCCGGCAGGATCGGTACCGACGCGCTGATTCTGATTCAACTCGCGGCTCCGGGGAGCTCGTGTTTGCAGATGATCTTCTTCTTCTTCTTCTCTTCAACTTTCACAAGGCACTTCGATGGAGGTCGGAGACACTTGCGGGCAGCGATGATGCGTCGTAGGGAGGATGGAAAGAAGGTCTCGCTATGTAAGGTAAGGTAGATGTTTCACAAAAAACAACTCCCGCTTAACCCGTCACCATCAGCACCGGACGCACGAAAGTCGACCATCAGGGGCCATTTTACGCATGTAAACTATCAAGCCCACAATAAACTCTTATGTCTTCAATAAAGTGGCTTCTGGAATTTCAAGGGGAAACCACGACGGATCAACTTATTCATTAGTCAAAGCATCGGAGTCACATTTGGAAATACTTTTGATTGCTATTAGGATGTATAACTCTGGATTTCGGGGCAGGAGTTATTCTATGTTAATCTTTGTATCCTTTGTATCCTTTTCTTTAGGCTTGCACTTAGTCATCCCTTGCTCTTTGTTCTTTTGTTTACACTTTGTTCTTGTTTTTATGAAACTTTCTGTACTGAACTGGAAACCCAATTTCCCGAAGGAGATCTCCAGAGGGATTAGTAAAGTCAATCCGTCTGTCCGTCCATCCGTCCCCCCATCCATCCATCCATAAGTAAGTAAGTAAGTAATTTGTATTTATATAGCCCTTTTCCAGACCAGGGTCACAAAGCGGTTAAACAATCAAAACAATATTCAATAAAGTATATACTTATCCATCTATCTATCTAGCTTTCCATCCATCCATCCATCAATCTTTATGGCTATCCATCCATCCATCCATCCATCCATCCATCTAGCTATCCATCCATCAATATTTATAGCTATCCATCCATCCATCCATCCATCCATCTAGCTATCCATCCATCAATCTTTATAGCTATCCATCCATCCATCCATCCATCCATCCATCCATCTAGCTATCCATCCATCAATCTTTATAGCTATCCATCCATCCATCCATCCATCCATCTAGCTATCCATCCATCAATATTTATAGCTATCCATCCATCCATCCATCCATCTAGCTATCCATCCATCAATCTTTATAGCTATCCATCCATCCATCCATCCATCCATCCATCCATCCATCCATCCATCCATCCATCCATCCATCCGTCCATCTAGCTATCCATCCATCAATCTTTATAGCTATCCACCGTCCATCTAGCTATCCATCCATCAATCTTTATAGCTATCCATCCATCCATCCATCCATCCATCCATCCATCCATCCATCTAGCTATCCATCCATCAATCTTTAAAGCTATCCGTACGTCCATCCATCCATCCATCCATCCATCCATCCATCCATCCATCCATCCATCCATCCATCCATCCATCCATCCATCCATCCATCCATCCATCCATCCATCCATCCATCCATCCATCCATCCATCCATCCATCCATCCATCCATCCATCCATCCATCCATCCATCCATCCATCCATCCATCCATCCATCCATCCATCCATCCATCCATCCATCCATCCATCCATCCATCCATCCATCCATCCATCCATCCATCCATCCATCCATCCATCCATCCATCCATCCATCCAACCATCCATCCAAACAAGAGAGTACCAGAACATTTTGAAAAACAAAGAAATATGCCTGTTGAGTCCAGGAAAGGAGAGTTAAAAAAAATAAAAAATAAAAAAACAGGAAGTGACATCACAGCTCCGGTTCAAAGGTCAGGCCCTCACCTGAAACAGGCATGGGCAATCAGCCAGCAAGTGGAGCAACTAGTGGAGCACAAAGTGAAGATCCTTCAATTTGTTTATACCGAAGACACGACTGGTATGGATTTTTGTCTAGTTTTTAAAAAGACACAATTGAATTTAGACAATTATAATAATTATGTTTGTAATCTGTCTTTGGTTTATACAAAATGTGTTATTTATGTTGACTCTGACACAGAGCTTTGTTTACTTTTCAAAGGTTGTCAACCTCTACATATCGGTTGACTAATAAAAGGTCAAAGGTAGCGAGTTGTCCGGCGTGTCCTTGGAACTCAGACAAGCCTTCTTTCAAGTTGAGGCAAGAACTTAAGAGAAACAAAAAAACAACTTGACAATGACCTACATTCAAATGAAGCAGTTTCCGTGAAAGGACCGAGTTTCTATCTACACGGTGGAAAAGTGTGGATTTGTACGTAGAATAGTTTTTGTGAAAAAGCTTTTTAATACAGGAAGTCGATTTTGTGATTTATTTGCACGTTTATAACAAAGACAATTATTTTTTTGTGTTTGTGTTTGAAGACTGCTCCTTACAGTTTGAATGTATAACGTTTTTAGATTTATTTGCACATTTATAAGACATAAAAGTTTGTTTTTTTTTAATTGGAAGACTGCTCCTTACAGTTTGGACGTATAATAATTGTAGGTTTTATATTAATTTGCACGTTTATAAGACAGAAAGTGTTTTTTTCGTGTGTTTAAAGACTGCTCCTTACAGTTTGAATGTATAATAATTGTAGGTTTTTAGATTAATTTGCACTTTTATAAGACAAATGTTTCAGTTTGTTCTTAAAGGCTTATCATTACTTTTAATATATAATAGTTGTTGGTTTTGTTTTGTATTTGCACATTTATAAGATACATGTTGGTTGTTTTGTTTTTTACCATCAACACTCTTTGATTGTTGGTCTGGTTATTTAATAAAGTTGTGTACTTAAAAGAAAAGGCATCTTTTTGATATCTAAGAATCAAAAGAATGACTACTGACATTTTGAAATGGTAGTTCCAAAAAATAAAGGGAGATAAAAAGTAGTTTTTTGGACAGTAGATTATTCTACGAAGAAACAATATCGTTATCATGATATAAAGTCGTCCGTGTCGCGATAGAAGATTTTATTCTTACCATGTCAGCCCATGACTGGTCAATGCGGCTCAACTATCTGTAAGAATCAACTGGATCTATTATCAGAATTGTGTGCCGCCCCAAAAATAGCCTCCACATTGTAAATCCCAGTGAGAGGTCCGGCCCGAGGGAGCAACAGGTGCTTGTGTAAAGAGATATCACTTTTCCTGCCCAGAGAGTCTGTTGCAGCCATTACGCCGATAATCTTCACGCTGCTATAAATTCTTGCGTGAAGTCCAGGAAACGACTTCGAGCGCGTCCAATCGATTGCGAGGACGGCGAAAAGGACTCAAGAGAGAGAAAAGAAGTTTCGGTTTTTCTTTTCCGTGTTCAAACAAATCCGAACGGACAGCAGGAGCAGTAAGACGTGGATGTAGATCTCCACAGGTTACACACCGGCTGTGTTTGTCACTCGCTGGGCTGTGCTTGTCCTTTTGCCGGCCGTAATGGAAAGACAGCGGGGGGTCCGGGCCTGACTCGCAGGCAGTCCAGGGGGCGCTGGGAAGAGAGCAGCATCAAAAACCCCAGGAAGCACTTTTAGACCCCCGTCCTCCTCACATCCTGATTAAAAATGCTCGGGGATTAACTGCCGGTGAATCTGCAGTTATTGCAAAAAGAGAAGACACGCGAGCTGACGGGCAACAAACCTCAGAGTTTTTTGTGCTGGAGGAAGTTTTTGTTGTAAGTAGGACAGGGATCCCAACGAGGAAGCAAATCCCAACAAATTCAAATAAAGGCACGTGACATAGAGGAATGAAATTACTTTCAAATAAAACTGTAACGACTTTCAACTGTAATCAAACAATTTTCAATTGGAATCAAACTTTTTTCAATTGGAATCAAACAATTTTTAACTGTAATCAATCACTTTTTAACTATAATTTAACAATTTTCAACTGTAATCAAACATTTTCAACTATAATCACACACTTTTCAACTAAAATCAAACAATTTTCTACTTTAATCAAACAATTTTCAACTAAAATCAAACAATTTTCTACTTTAATCAAACCATTTTCAACTAAAATCAAACAATTTTCTACTTTAATCAAACCATTTTCAACTAAAATCAAACAATTTTCTACTTTAATCAAACAATTTTCAACTATAATCACACACTTTTCAACTAAAATCAAACAATTTTCTACTTTAATCAAACAATTTTCAACTAAAATCAAACAATTTTCTACTTTAATCAAACAATTTTCAACTAAAATCAAACAATTTTCAACTTTAATCAAACCATTTTCAACTGAAATCAAACCATTTTCAATTATAATCAAACCATTTTCAACTATAATCATGAAGGACACAGAGAGTTAAAGAGCAACAGAAATAGGTTTGGTGCTGGAGCAACAAAAGGGAAGAAGTAAAACAAAACAAAGTTATTTAAATCTCTGGAGAGCCAGTTTCAAACCATCTAACACTTCATTGTTCACACTTGGATCTCGCATGAAATGCATCTTTCCATAATCAATATTTCTTCATTATTTCTATGTTTGTCCTCCTTCAGCAAACACTCCCATCCTTTCCTTCAACATCCATTTGATTGACATCAGAAGTCTCCGTGTAATTCTTGACATCGATAATCCCTGTTTCTTATCTCATTTTAAACACTCACACGTTTATACTTGTTGCATCTGATTCATCTCCAAACCTTGAGTTCGACAGACGTAGAGTTCAGTGGGTCATGACTTGATCTTGTGTAGAATTACAGTTTACCGTTTGGAAAGACTCTCTCTGTGTAAAGTGTAAAGTACTTTTCTGTAGCTAGTCTTCTTGTGGGTAAGAACCAAAATACTTTTCCATGTCATTGTTAGTCATTAAGTCAGTCATTTGTCCAGCTGGCTTTAATGTGGCATCGGTACGATACAAAAAGTGGTAAAAAAAAACCAAGACTTTCCTCAACTTTCGAGGACAATTGATTGTAATTTCAGTTCAGTTCTCACATTGTTAAATGGTTGGTTATGACCTAAAAGTGGTGACGTACAAGAAAGTTACTGACTTACAAACTATCGTGTGACCTCACGGCGTCATCAGTGGTCGACACCGAGAACATCGAGGACCTATATAAGAATCCGTTTTGCCAAGATTTCTCTACTGTGGTCTTCTTAGTGGGAGTAGATGGTATGTTTGTCTGGACCAGTGGATCGGTTTACTTGTGGTCACTGCTGGATTTATCTTGGGCAGGTTCTTCCTCAGCTGCTGGTTGAAAACTGGTCTTTTGTTTATTATATTTAACGGAATCTGCAAAGTACTGACCGATTCAATATGTTCAAATGAACAACATTAATTATGACATTGCAAATGAGTTGCCATCCTTCTCAACAACCTTCTCAGTAATGGCCACCTCATGGTGCTTTGCCGCCCAGCCAACCGAAGCACAGCTGTCGATGACTTTTGACATGGTGAAATTGGCGTAGTATTTAAAAACAGTATTTAAGCGACCAATTTATCCATCACTAAATAGAGCACCATAAGTAAGGTGGGTGTGTTAATTAGAGTCTTTCAATGGATTCATTGGTGCAGTTGCTACAATATATTTAAAGTTCAAATAATGTGTTGACATAAGTGTGTCTTAAATAGATGTTGTGACTCTATTGTATCACCGCTGTCTTTATTTTCATTGAAATATTGACATTAGAAAATGATCACCAAAAACTTTTTTCTGGAGATGAAATCTTGTTTACCATAACCACGCCCACTCTGCCGGGATTGGTCAAACCCATGCGTCATCGATCCCAGAAGTATCCACCTCCAAGGGGTCTGGTTGTATAAACAAAGCGGGGGTGTGATCATGGCTGGCTGTAGGAGGAGTGAAGCCGCCGCTCTTGTAACCTCTCGTTCGCCCAGATTGTTTTATTTTTTTATTTTATTTATTATTTTAGTTATTTTTCTTAATCTTAGACTTAGATTGTGTCATCTTGTTCTTTCTCTTTGTTCTTGTTTTTATTATTTATTTATTTTCATGAAAAATTTCTGTATTGCTGTAGCTAATTGGAAAAAAAAACAATTTCAATCAGTTCAATCAATTTCGATCAATAAAGCTCTACCTAACCAAAGCCACCGCTCTCGTAACCTCTCATTCGCCAAGTTTTCAGAGCAACTTTATAAAGTGATAAGTTGAAAACATGGTCGTGACGACAGTCTTACTGCATCTTGGAGAGAAAGACTTTATCATTTAAAATATGTGAGTGAGTGAGTGAGTGAGTGAGGAGTAGTTCAGCCTATGGCTCAGCTCTTTTTTTAACGGTGTCAATCACAGTGAACAAAAAAAAAACGTCATCCGACCTTGATTCTCTCCATAAATCTTCGCCTGGGATCGACTGATTAAAAGCCATTGAATTAAGATCGTGCCCGCCTCAGGGACAGGAGGTCCTGACGGGGTCCAGGGTTCTAGGCTGACTCGTCGGTGTGAGGCTCCTCCCCCTTCATCCCTCCCTCCCTCCCTCCCTCCGCCGCAGAGGAGCGGGTCCAGCTCCTCCTGCTCCACCGCTGCACTCACTCCTCCAGCGGCAGCAACATGTTCGGCCGCCCGCTGCTGCTGCTCCGTCTCACCCGGACTCACTGACCCGCCGCGGACACGAGCAGACGGATACCTGCTGGACCCACACCTGCTGATCTTATTATTATAAACATTATCTTGCTTTTTTTATTCATTTTTTTGGAGGTTTTCCCCGCGGGTTTGCCTGGAAAAGACCAGCAGGTAAGCGACGGTAACCTTGGCAATAAAACACATGACTATTCTCAGATTATATATCATTTTTAATTGAAAATATATATGATATACCATCGATTAAATATCCAGTAATCCATTATTCCTAAAATATGTACGTGAGCAGATTACATTTTTTTTTTAAAGTGAAATATTGACATTATGAGTTTTAGGAGAAACAAAAGCCTCTCAACGTTGAAAAGTGTGTCAGTGATTTTTAACGTGTATTGATCATTTGACCCTTTTTTCTGGGTCTATTCGAAACCATCACACTGTAAAAAAAAAAAAAAAAAAGTGTCACAGTAACACAATAAAAAATAATCAGGTGACCCGCACGTTTGCGCGTGCACGCGTGACAGCAAAAAGTGATTTGGACTTGAATGTAGTTTTAACAGCTGCTGACCCTTCACTGGGGGCCCCCCGTTTAGTTTCTGTTAAATCATTAAAATGTGTTTAATTACACGTTAATCACACGCGTTAATTATCGCATTACTTACAATTGTATCTCGTCACGAGTGTCGCGATAATAGTGCGTTAATCATATGCCCAGATGTTCCTCAGGCTTAGAGCTACTGTGCGAAATCCATTCAATCCACCTTATTATCCTCCTGACACACTTGTCAGCCTCACATTATGGGCTGTATGCTAATAAAAACCATTCAAAAAAGTATCAGTTCAACTTTAAGTCGTAGTTGTGTTGTTTATATTAAGTAAGAAAAAAGTGTGCGATCATGAAAAGAAGACATTCATTTCGTTGACTACGCTCTCAATTGGGTGTTTTTTAGAAACATAATTCCGAGAGACAGCAACTGTGTTTAGTTGTTAACACGTTCCGGGGGAAACAAGCATGGCACATTCCCAAAATGCCACTTAGCAGTATTGAGTTTATCGGAATGCGATAAAGTACCTATTTGTTGTATCGTTACGTAACAAGGCTTTAGTTATCAACTAATGCTTTATATCGATGACGGTCTTTGTCTTCTTTTTTTTTATTTGGAAATACAAACAATACAAGGCTCATCTTTCTTTATATTTGAAAGTCTGGTTTTAAATCAAACATAAAATGGGTCGAAAACTGCTGAAATGTTCGGGCTAAAGTACTGAATTTGTGTTTTAGCCAAACTAGCCTAAACCCTTTATGATAGTTTCTATAGTGGATTTTAGTTGCAACTCGGCTTAAAAATTCTCTGAACCATGACTTCCTGTCAATGATTTTGTTTCATACCTAAAATTAAGTGTCAATATATGGATCCAGCCAAATAATACTATCAGTTTTTCAGCTGTTTAAATTGTCTAGTTTCTCTTTAGTAATACTGTCAAAGAGAATATCGTCATACAGACGTTTTTCTGGATACTTGGGAAATAGAAAGTCTGTAAAACAGGCCACAAAGATTTTTCTTAGCACATTACTAGAGAAAAGTATTATAAGTATATTGGTAAACAAGATAGTGTTGAGCAATTCCTGCAGTAATTTACACACAAGTTTAATGTATCACGTCCAAAACACAATTATCAAAATCATATTACTTTGCGAAAGTCGGTCGTGGCAACCCAACTAAAGATGCAAATTTCTAGAACAGGTTATGCTTAACATTTGGTATTTTTCGGACCATACGGTGAATTTGGTTGTACTACGAAGCCTCACATTGCAGCAGAGCCTCTGAGAGTAATACTACGTTGCCTCGTGAAGTAATACTACGTACAAGGTTGTATCTTAACAAGGTCGCACTGAAACATGTTGAAAGATTTTTAAGTTTGTGTACCACCTAAAACCGGTTCTTGGTCAGATAGTAAAAATAGAATTGATACACAAGGTGCACCTTAACAAATTAAGGGATTTTAGGCGCGCCTGAAAAGTCCCAAAATTTCGCAACTTAAATTTAACATTGCTTTTTAAACAGTCGTGACGGACGAAGTATCTCTGGCTACCTCTGGTAATCCACCGAACACCTGTAGGTTTGATCTTCAACCTGCTTTGTAGCAGTGAGTCAGAGACGGCAATTACATTTATTTCCATAAAGCTTCAAGGAAATGAAAGCAAGAACTCGAGCCCCTTATTTGGTCACGTGTTAGGGGCGGGGTTACATCTAGAAGTTTCCTTCAGAACATGGTTGTTTATGTTTGTCCAATACGTAAAGAAAACTAACCCACAAACACACGCAACGTTTAAACGTTTAAAAATCTTCCGATGTGCTGGTTTAGTTTAACTCGTTTTTTTTCTGACAGACTCGTGTCACTTTTTTCTTCCGCTCGCCTTCTACAGGTGAGAACTCTTGGACTTTGAGCTTGAGCGGGTGTGGGGAATGTGGACCTCGGGGTCTACCGCCCCGTCAGACATGTTTACCTGGCAACAGCCTGTTTGGACACCCCTGCCACACACACACACAAACACACACACACACACACACTCTTGCTGAGAAAGTCTGAACTCTTTAACTCGTTTTCGGAACTTAGCATCGTTTTCCGGATCAGTCATCTCGTCGTGACTCACACACAATGCCGGGTCCGTAAGGCGCGAGGCAGCCGGTTTCCCCCTGAGCCGTCGAACAAACACAGCACGAGTGGGTTCTTTCCTGGACCCGGGTCTGAGTCACAAGGAACAAAGAGGGGAAAAAATGTAAACAGGCATTATCTTCAACCGACAGGAAAATCCTCTCATTCCTATGGACTCGAGTCCATGGACCATGAATTAAGTCTTTTTTTTTTATCATCACTGGTTTTGAAAAAGGAAAACCTGTCTGATCGGGCGATCAATAATTCAGCGGCGTAGCTGGGGCTGTCACCGGTAATGAGTTTTGAAGGTGGGCTCATCCCGGGGTGGGGTCTGCAGCACCTCGTTGAGAAGCAATTAAAGCCGTGTAAAGACAATAAAAGGGACCCCCAGATGCAGTGTTGCTGTCACTCCTGTTAAACAGGACGCAGACCGAGAGGAAGGAGGTGTTTTTTACATGGTTTGTGTGTAGGCGTAGTGGGGCAGTAGGGGGGTCTTCTTTTTTTTTTCAGGGGTGTGAGATTCACCCTGGTGAGACTTGCGCCTTTAGACATTCCTGACATTCCGACCTCCGGGATGCTTGAGGCTCCTCCGTCTTCATCTGGCATGTCGGGGGCTGCAGGAGGCTTTTATGTCGGGGGGCTCACACTGCAGAGGCTGTTTGGTTCACCGGGGAGCGCATACCCTCTAATTTAGGAGAGCATGGGAACAAGTAGCGCCGCGTCCCTCTTAAGTTACAAACACAGATGACACTCCTCGCAGCGCCGGTGACCCCTCGCCATCCGGACCCCCTCATCACTGACTTTGTGTTGTTAAGTGGATGTTTCAACTCACTGACACCAACTTTCACTTTTTGTTTAGTCAGTGAGTCGGTGCTTTGTTTCGCCTGTAGTTAGTTACAGTTTACGCATTAAAAATACCACGTTTTGACCAGAGAAATAACTTATTAATAACAAGTCAACATATTATGTTAGCATGCTAGCAACGTTAGCGACCACTCTAAATATTTTTGTTTTGTCAGTGTTTTGTTTTACCTGTTATTAGTTACAGTTAACTTATTAAATACAACCATATTTTGACCAAAATAACTCATTAATAACAAGTTAACAACACATTATGTTAGCATGCTAGCAACGTTAGGGACCACTCTAAATATTTTTGTTTTGTCAGTGGGTGAACCAGTGTTTTGTTTCGCCTGTAGTTAGTTACAGTTTATTTAATAAATACAACAATATTTTGACCAAAATAACTCATTAATAACAAGTCAACAACACATTATTTTAGCATGCTAGCAATGTTAGCGACCACACTAAATATTTTTGTTTAGTCAGTGCTTTGTATCGCTGTTTAGTCAGTTTATTTATTAAATATAACCGCGTTTTGACCAGAAAAAGAACTCATTAATAACTCATAATTTAACAAGACATTATGTTAGCATGTTAGCAACATTAGCGACCACTCTAAATGTGTAGCAGTACTTTTCTAATTAAGTTTATCATTTTTTAGTTAAAGGTGGAGGTGGTAAAAATACTTTGACTTAGAATATAGCTGGAATTAGAATCAGAACCTTTTATTGTACATTTATTAAGTTCGCCATTTATTTGAGAAAAAAAAAGTTTCGACGATTGTTTGAATTTGAAAACTAATTTGATCACTTCAGAAAAATATGAATATTGAATGGTTAAATCAAACATTTAAAATGTGAAAACTGTATTTTTTAATTGAGATCTTGTTGTTGTGGATGTTTTTAAGTACATAATTCTATAAAAAAAAATGTTTATTATGATTATTTAACTATTTATTTTTAAAAAAAGGGTAAATTTATTTGTAATAATTTTTTTTATAATTAAAATATATTTAAAAAAAATCTAAACAATCTTTTATATTCTTATTCCAATAATTCAAAAATATATTTTCTATATTTAATTTGTTTTAATTCATGGCTTTTATATTTTACATTATAGATAAAAAAAATGTTGGTATAACATTTCAGTCATGATCGACCGAAGGTTCGATCAAGTAGATCTTTTAGTAATGTCTGGTGACACTATTATAGCAACATTTTTATATTAAATTTAAAGCACTATGAATGTTATATTGGAATATGAATATCAAAAATATCAAACTGTAAAATAAATGCAACCTTTCAAAATATAAAATATTCAGCTATTAAAAAAAAACGAAAACAAATCAATGTTTAAAAAAACAGATTTCATTTTTCATTTTTTTTAAATCAAATGTTCAACATTTGAATTGTTAACTAAACAATATTCTGATGCCACTGATATACTTTATGTTCAGGATTTATTCAACTGTCACAATTAAGGTCATGGTTTAGTCAATCCTGTAAATGTGTGTCTATGCAGGTTTAATAAATAAACATATAAATAATGTTCTTTCTCTTTCTACCTCAGC
This sequence comes from Callionymus lyra, assembly GCF_982586985.1. NCBI lineage: Eukaryota > Metazoa > Chordata > Actinopteri > Syngnathiformes > Callionymidae > Callionymus > Callionymus lyra. The sequence continues at coordinate 8,637,502 of NC_141822.1, forward strand.
CATGTTGGTCCATCTCACCGGCTCCTCCCACAGTCACGTGTGACACCTGCCCCCCCCCGACCCAGCAATCCAAACATGTCCGCGTGCAGTGACTTTGCAGAACACGTGTGGAAACCCGGCTCTTGTAAGAACTGCTTCCACCAGCTCAGCGCGCACAAGACAGCGACCGGTCCGGGCGGCGGCGTCGCGGCTGCCAGTCAGAAGAGCGGCAAAGGTGATGAAGACACTGCTGTGACGGCACTGTCCCCCTACAGTAAACCCACCATCGCCGTGAAGCCCACTATGATAAGCCTCGATACAACCGAGTCTCTGATCGATGACAACATGAACAAAGACCAGGTAAGCCCCCTGAAATCCGCGTTCAAAGACTTGCACAGTGGTTTCATGTTTGGTTTGTGTTACAGGAGAACACAAAGAGTCCGATGGAGCGTCGGGGCCTGAAGAAACTTCTGGACCTGTCCTCCTTGTACATCAATGGAAATAGCTGCACGAAAGCCCACCGTGATCAACAGAGCCCCGACTCTAAAAAGGACTTCCCTAACTGCTTTTCCCCAGGCCCCTTGTCCCCCAACATCAAGGACTCCAAGATAATTAGCAACATCTTCGTCTCCCACGAGGACGTGAGATGCCCTCAGAGCACCAAGAAGAACGGGGACCTGAACTGTTGGCAGCAGAACAGCGCCAACATCTCTTCCACCAAAAGCACTTACAACGGTAACGGAGCCACCAACCGAGCCCACTACCTGGAGAACCGGCAGACTTCCGTGGAGAGTTCCTGCTCTGACAACGGTCCCTGCAGTCCGTCGAGGGTCTTCGGAAATGGTTGCAAAAGTCCCACCTCGCCTTTTAAAACCAGCACTTCCATCGGCTCGCCGACGCGCGTTGAAGCCGGTCCGGGTCCTCAGGACGCAGTCCCTGCTTCTCCCGCCCTGTCTCCGCAGTCCAGCCTGTCGGACACTTTGTCGTACCGTAGCAGTACCGATTCGCTGCCCATAGCGGAGAGTTCGGGAGGGAGACAAGAGAGCCCCAAAAGACCACCTGCACTGGCTTCCTGTCACTCGGCACCGTGCTCCCCCAGTGCGCAGGACAAGGAGCCCATTTACGCGGAAAGTACAAAGAAGAAGTCCAAACCCAACAATTCGGCACCATCGACGCAATCGAACAACAAGGGTTTGGAGTCCGCGGTTCAGAGCGAGAGCCAACGGGCCACCATCACTGTCATGGCCGCTCACTTGGAGGCGAACAACAGAACTTTCTTTCTCAGTAGTCCTGATTCTGGTGTCAGTACCCACTGTCGGTTCAGCCCCCCTGCACACAAAGACCCCGTCAGCCCGGCCTTCCGCTGGCCGAGCCCGAGCCTCAGCGCGCCATCTTTGACCACGGACGCAAGCCTCTCTCCGACGCTGCACCCGAAACCCCAATCCAGCCCCCCCATCCCCCCAAAGAGGATGGTCCGATCCCCTAAACTCGGCACCTCCAGCCTCTCTGCATCCTTCTCCTCTCCCGTCCCTCTTCCTGAACTCCCCAAACTGGGCAACGCCTGCATCTCGACGTCCGTGTCGTCGCCCGTCCCCCTACCGGAGCTCCCCATGCTCTTCCTGGTCTCCGCCAAAGAAGGCCACTTCAAGGTGCACGCCGAGAACGGCGGCGCCGCTTCCGACCGCTGGCACAAGCCCCACCACCATAACTCGGCTTGGAACTGCAGCATCAAAGAGGAAGAGGAGGAGGAGGAGCGGAAGGAGGGGGCGAGGAAGACACCGGCTACCAGTCCCACGTCTCGAGTGGCAGGTCTGGTCAATGGCGCCGCTGTCTGGAAGGAGTTCAGAAACAAGGCTCCAGCCAACCTCCCCCCGATGACAGAGCCAGGCACGGCCCCCCCATCTGTGCCCGACAATGGTGCCTGTCAGGAGGACACGGCGGGCACTGGGGCAGACGAGGGAGGCCGGCAGAACGTGAGCATGCGGGCGAAGCAACTGTTGCATGTGGGCTCCACTGAGCTTCTGGCAGCCGGGAATGGACCCAACAACCAGGAGTCCAACCCACCTCCTCCCCCACCCAAGAAACTGTACAGGTAAGAAAAACTTTTGTTCGACAAACATGCATTAACAACAAGTCTTTTTGAGAGACTAAATACTGCAGTACTTCTCAGGTGGCGCTAGAGAGTATTAGCCGTCATTATGAATCAGTATAAAGATTATAATTAAAATGAGTTTTTTTATAATTAAATTAATTTTGGAATTATTCCTTAATTTGAATATTGAAAGATTGAGTTTTATTCATTAAAATAATTGTATGAAACAATATTAAATCATTTAAATTTTCTAAGTAAATGGCGGTTACATTCCTTTTCCATTATATATATATTTTATATATTTATTTTTGTATTTGTATCCTTTAATAAGAGTAGCTGCTCTTTGCTTTTAGCTCGTCATTGTGTCAAAAATAACATTTATTTTTGAATTATTGGAGTAAATATATCAAACTCTGGGGGTAAAAAAACATTTGAATTTGAATTTGAATTATTTTGAAAAAAAAAAGAAATACAACCTTTCTATATAAAAATTATTTAATTATATTATTAAAAATTGTAAAAAAAAAAAAAAATGTTATTCAACCATACAATCATCTTATGATGCTGATATACTTCCATAGAATCAAGATATTAATATATCAAAGATTATTTGAACTTTATTTCTGTTTTAGTCTGTATTTTCTGTAAAAGAAAACTTGAATTAAACAATTAAGTTATCGAATATTAATAGTAATTATAAAACATTTTCTCTTGCAAATGTTAAATATACCTTACTTGGACTATTTGCTTTATTCAGAAAAACAAGCAGAATGATAAAGTTAATGAATTAAATATGAACATAAATCGATTAATAAAATGTTATATTTGATATTTAAGAAAAAACAAAAAGACTTAAAAATGAGTTCCATTTCCAGTTAGCCTGTCCTGTCAAGCCTAGCGTGTCACCTTGTCATATTCGTCTCTCGACAGTCAAATTAAAGCAAAAGAAATCCATCACTGTTCTCTCTCTCAACGGTCAGCGCTCGACCAATTACCATCAAGCGAAAGATTTATGCTGCTTAAAAAAAAGTCAAATAGGGCTTTAACTGCGAGCCAGAGATGGATGATACAGTACATCCATCAGAGGCTTCCATCCATCGAGGCTCATATTCACGTGTCGTCCTTCAAGTCACCGCGTTATTCAGCCGCTCGCTTGCTCCCGTTACATAATTCAACACCTATAAGAACGTGCTGCTGGGATGATAGTCTGCTGCTCGCTGCATCATTATTCCGCCCATCATTCCGTCCTCAATGCCCTCCTTGTTCCATTCACGCCAGTAATGTGACTTTTTCTATTCTCATTAACACAGGCTTTTTAAATACTCACTCGCTGTGTCAGCCTTTTTTTTTTTTTGGCCGGCGCACAAGCGGGGACGCTGTACGACTAACAAGTCTGGCTTTATTGTGACTGTCTGGTGAAGGCTGGTTCTGTTTTGTGTGGCACAGTTCATGTTTACCTGCCCCCTATTGAAGCCGCTCAGCTGGGCTTGTGTCGACCGAGACAAAACACTGAATGAACGAGATTTCAAGGTGTAATTATTTACACTGGTTTATATCTTTCGTTTTTAATTTGGTGCTCAAATGCAAGACAAGAACTCTGAATAACTATAACTAACTATAACTAGTGAAGGTTTATAAATACACAGTGAGAATAATGTAACACAATAAATAGATAAAAATGTTATTATTCCCTTATTTCCTGAAGAAAATGTCCTCAGCAATCAATAGATATAGCATATTTACTTAGTTTTTAATAAAAAATCTTTGTTTTATCCTTAGCAGTATAGCAGTAATATCTAGTTTTAGAAACCCTAACTTTCAAACTACTTCATTTAATAGTACTTTTATTGGAGCTTTTTCATGTCTAAACTGTCATCAAAGCTGTTAGCATTTTGCTACTTAACCAACTAAAGCTTCAATTATGAATTGCTTTGCTAGCATGTTAGCTATGAGTAACTGGTTAAATAATATGAAGAATCAGATTTATATCATTATTTAGTTCATGTAAGGATTTGTATTAATACTTAAGTGTCAATAAGTATCATGTTTTCTCTTCCTTAGCTACGTTAGCATATTTGCTTTGAACTTTAATGTGTTTTTGATCAACAATGTTAAAGTACCTTCAAGTGTTTATCAAATAACGCTACTTTATTTTAAAATTCTTTGTTTCTTCTTTAGGTTTGTGAATTCTAAAAGTATAAAGTAGGTCATTATTAGCCCTACCAGTTTCTCATATTAATGTTAGCATCATAGCAAAGCTAGCTATATGCTAACTTCCTTAGCTGTTGCATCAGCACCTTAGCAATATTACAGTACATGTATTTTAACTGCAGATGCTACATTTGTCCTTTATGTTCGCGAACGCTTAAAGTATAAAGTAGGTCATTGTTAGCTTTAGCAGTTGCTAGTTCAGATCGAAATCATCATCATTGCATCTATGTTAGCATCATAGCTGTGCTAGCTTTCTATTACCTTGCATCAGAACCAGTACATCTCATGACATCACATCACATTTCTACTACTTTAATTTTTATTGTTTTATTGGCTATATTGTCATATAAGCTGTTAGCATTCTAGCTACTTTGGCAACTCTGGCTTAACTACTAAGACAACATTGAATTTGTTCTACGACTGTGTCCAATGCTATGCTAGCACTTTAGCTTACGTTTTAAGAAATGATTTAAGGATTAAATGAAGCACATTTTTAGTCACTAAACTATAAAAAAGCACGTGAAAGATTCTTGATAATAATAATAGTTATTGAGTCGAGAGCCTGTTGCTGGCAAGATCTGATGTGTTGAATCATTTAAACGTAACAGATGGTTGAGGACGTCCGTCACTGAAGACCACCGGATTAAAAAAAAAAACAGAACCTTTTTTTCAGGTCTGCAAGACGTAGCAGGTTAAATCCAGGTGTGTGTGTGTGAGTCACGTGTGTGTGTGTGTGTGTGTGTGTGTGTGACTAAGTGTGTCGATGGGTCAGGAAGTATTGCCAAAAGGAGGAGCGTCCATCGACAGATTGTTGCCCCGGGCGACTACCAAGTGTGACCGGCAGACTTTATAGATCCTCTCCAATGTGTTATGTATGAATCCACGGTCCCAAGTCCGCCCGCCCCGCCCTCCTCAGAACCGATTTGACCCGGTTTTTGTTTCTCCTCGGCACGAGACAGATAGCATCTTAGTGGCGCCCGGGTATACGCTATAAATGAGCACTTTAAATTTGTACTGTTGCTCCTCCGTCCTGACTTAAAATACGTGGGTGACTCGTGCAAAGACTGGGGTTCTGTTACCGCTCATGGCCCGCTTTTTAGAAGTCCACCGAGCCGACCCGGGGACATCGGGAGCCCGGCGGAGAGATTCGCACCGGAGGTAGGGACCGGTTTTGTGTCGTTCTAGCTAAGATCACGCTCTATGTTCTGATGGGAATCGATTACTTTTTATTTATTTATCTTGTTTTAAGAAAGGGATGCTGAGACTCGCTGACCTCGGTCCACTCCTGGAGTGATTCTGTACGAGGAAAACTGTTCGGAATATTGTCGCTATCAGAAAAGATAAGCAGGATTAGTGTCAAACATTAATAGGTCGTTTTTTCAAATAAGCTAGTCAGAGCCTATAGAGCTGTGTTGCCGTGGCAACCAATAGAAAATCCGGTCACCCTTTAATCTAAACTTTGAAGACTATATGATACTTTCTACGATCCAAAATCTAATTATACAAATGATAAGTGTTATTCTTAAATGTACCTCGATCATCCAAATGCCTACTAACTAAATTTGCCCCTCTTTCGTTGTTTTATTATCTTCTACCAGTATTTTGTGTTGTTCTAATGACATTTTATGGCATTTATCATAGGGTGTGTATTGGCAAGAATCTGGTGATATGATCCGTATCATGATACAGGGAGAAAATACGATATATGTATATGTATTTTAATATATTTCGATATATTTATATACTGTATAAACAATGATATATTTGCAGTATACGGTCATAACTGTGTTAATTTGTTTTGAAACCAACATATATCCAAACATCGTCTTTAAAAGAGGCTGGAGTCAACTGTATCCTCTCGTCCTCAGTCATTGTCAGCTTGAAGCGGGATCCCTTTAGCTGTGGAAGATGGAATGACTTAAGTTCAGCCGCAACGCACTTTATTGAAAAGTTAACCATAGAAGAATTATTGTTTAAAAAAAATGTAAACTAGTGATGGTCTGATGAAGCTTCATGAAGCAGTGTCATTATTTTCAGAGTCCACTAGATGGCGGTCTCTGCACTATTTTCCTTTGTTTTTAATGGTCTAATGAATCATCACGTCATTTTTAAACTGATGGCGCCCCCTACTGACCTCGAAACAACGTGACACTGTTTCATGAAGCTTCATCAGCCACTCACTAATAAAAACACCCCCAAAAATGTTTTGTTATCGATACAATGTTGTGTATCGATACGGTATGGGGGAAGAGGAAAAAAAAACAATTGCGATATTGATTTGCTTTTTCGTTATCGATTACTTTCCCTATATCCCGCCTCATATTTCATGATTATTTAACGCTTTCATTTGGCAAAAACTAACCTAAATATTAGATCAAATATATCTTAAAAAGACACATGATGTTTTCACCAGAGAGTCGCCGTCGTCCGGGCGTGAACTCCAGCCACGCCAACAAAACACTTCAGTTGAGTCTCATGTGTCGCCGTCACAGGATCCGTCGTTTAAGTGAAACCTCAAACCATTTTTAAAAAACTCTCCCAGCTCCTTTTCGCGCAGCTTTATTTATACCCGGCGCAGCTCGGCGGTGCGTGTCAACAGATCCACTTAGCTACTGTGGCACGATTGTTTACATTCCTAATCCCAGCGACTGTTGGTGCCAGCCTCTTTTCTAAATACAAACCTGATGGATGTGCAGGGGCAGCAGTGATATCTCATCTAGACTTTGGCGAGGGAAGTGATTTAATCAGTGATTATTTATAGCCTTTCCGTTCAAAATGATTAAATAAACTACAAGCCAAATCAGGGTTTTAATGCTGGATATTTGTGTCGTACCATGAGATTAAATCAATTTTGAATCGCTTCATTGAATTTTTCCTTTAGTAATTTGTAGTAGATTTTTTTTTAAATGTTACAAGATATTAATAATGTATGAAACTCTATGCTTGCTTTGTATTTTCTTTGTTTTAAAAAAAGAAAAAAATGTTTTTAATTGATTAATTGATAAACAAATTCATTTGTCCACTTTTTTTGAGTTTAGCCTGATTCCCTATTATACCAACGTTTTTATAATAATTTTAAAAGACATGAAATTTGAAATAAGAACCATTCATTTTGTTAATGATTTTTAATTGAATATCAAACTCTTCATTTTGAAAATATTCGACTTTTAAATTCAATTATTCAATGAAAGGCTATTCAACTTTTCAATTTAAAAATATTACATTTAATAATTCAAACAATATCCAATGCAAGGAATAAAACCATTTCAATTAAACATCAAAGGTGCAACATTCGATTTAAAAGTTCAATTCAACTATTAATTAAACCCACAAGTTAATAATACATTTTCCATGTTTTTCATTGTTGCTAATTATTAGCTGTGTTATTAGCCACGGTGTTCTTTCAAAAACATCCTCCATTTTGGATTAGAGTATTCCTGATAAGCGAGCTATAGCCTGGCATGTAATACAGGCAAAACAAATCAAAAAAATTAACTTTTAAATGTGCCTTCAAAAGATGTTTGTTGAAAGAATAATGTCTGTCAACTAAAGCCTAAATAAGTAAGTAAAAGTCGTCTTTTTCGAAAGCTCGCTGCAGCTAACAACAGTTAGCTTGCTAACAGCTAGCCTGCTAATTCATGCTGTTCACTCTTTTGTTGAATCTTCTTCATTTTTAACATTAAATTTAAACAATTAAATGTGCTTCTTAAATGTTTCTAAAGTTGATAAATATGACTTATTTTAATGCTATAACGTTATTATTTATTTTAAGATATATTTGATCATGTTTAAACCATTTGAAATGATTTAAAATTTAAAAACCTTATTAAAACTCTTTAATTTAATGGAAGTTTTACTGATTTTTTTTGTTTATATATGTTTACATATATATATATATAAATATAGATATAGATATAGATATTGATATATATATATTTTGATATATAGATAAATATGACTTAATTTAATGCTATAACATTATATTTATTTATTTTAAGATATATTTGATCGTGTCTAAACCATTTGAAATGATTTAAACTTTAAATCTGTTAACATAGATATATATATATATATATCCATTGATATATATATATATATATATATATATACATTGATATGTAGCGCAGCATCCGTCCATGTGTTGTATTGAACATTCAAGCTTGTGTTTGTGGAACGACAAGGTCGTAACTATGAGCAGAAAGTCCTCAAACTGTTCCCTCCTGAACGTTTGTTGGCCTGATTCACGTGGATGAAGCTGTGGATGAAGCTGTGGATGAAGCTCTGGACCTGCAGATAAATGGCCGGAGGAGGCGTCTGTGCGTGAGGAGCGACGGAGGGAAAGAAGCGGCGCTGGCCCGGTTCCTCTGATCCATTAGCAGCTCTAATGAGACAAGCGAAGGGCTGTCACTCAGAGTAATTGGTGGTCTTGATTAGGAAGTCCACTCATGCACTCGCTTCATCATTATCTGCAGGCAGGCGAGCGGTCGGCGTGAAGGAGGCTTGTGTTTAGTATACAGAGGAACCATCGCGCTGCTGTTGTCGCGTCATTGTTCTCAAGTCATGTTTGGTTTTCAGTGGCTTGTTTGCATGTGTGTACAATTACACAGTAGATGCTCTCCAGAGACTGTCTTGTGTAAAATAAACACAACATGTACAGTATATTCTGTATTTTTTGGACCATAAGGCACACGTTTGTTAACAGTAGCCATTTATGTTCTTGTATACTCACAAAAATATTATTTTAAAGTACAGTAGAGGCTCCGTAGTACGCCTTGCAAAGTAAAACTATGGAGCCTTGTGGATAAATACTATGGAGAATCATGGAGTATTACTTCTAGCCGCACGGAGTTATAACAGGAAGCCTCTTGCCGTAATACTGCAATGCCTTTTGGAGTAGTATTAGGAAGCCTTACAAACGAATACTATGAACCCTTGCACATTAACATTAGGGAGCCTCGCAGAGTATACTATGAAGCCTTGTTGAGAAATACTATGGAGACTCATGGAGTATTACTACAGACCTCACAGAGTAATGCCAGGGAGCCTCTTGGAGTAATACTACAAAACCTTGTGGAGTAGTATTAGACAGCCTTGAAAACGAATACTATGAACCCTTGCGCAGCAATTTAAGGGAGCCTCGCAGTGTAATGCGACGAAGCCTCACGAAGTAATACAAGAGACCCCTTGCGGTGTAATACTACGGAGCTTCGCAAAGTAATACCACGAAGCCTAAAGAAGTAATACGAGATACCCCTTGCGGTGTAATACTACAGAGACTCGTGGAGTAATACCACAAAGCCTTGTGGCTTTATACTCAGGGGATTCGAAAAGTAATACTACGAATTCTTGCTGAGTTATACTAAGGAGCATTGCAGAGTAATGATACAAAGCCTTGTTGAGTAGTATTACGCAGCCTTGCAAACTTATACTATGAACACTTGTGCAACAATATAAGGGAGCCTCGTAGAGTAATACTACGAACCCTTGTGGCTTCATACTCAGGAGATTCGAAAAGTAATACCACAAAGCCTTGCTGAGTTATACTCAGGAGCATTGAGGAGTAATACTACAAAGCCTTGTGGAGTAGTATTAGGCAGCCTTGCAAACAAATACTATGAACAACACTGTGCAGCAATATTATGGAGCCTCGCATGGTAATACCACGAAGCCTCACAAAGTAATACAATGGATCCCTCGCGGTGTAATACTAAGGAGCCTCAAAGCTTCATACTCAGGAGATTCGCAAAGTAATACTACCAAGCCTTGCTCAGTTATACTCAGGAGCCTTGCAGAGTATTACCACAAAGTCTTGTGGAGCAATCCTTGGGAATGCCACATACAACATAATATTTGTTTGAGGTCAGTAAGTACAACCAGGTGCAAAGTAAATCATTGATAATATTTATGAGTTTTAATTGCTCCTTATAGTCAGAAAAATACAGTATTGCAAGTATTTGTTTAGCAAATGACGAGTTCAGTGACTTAGCAATGATTCCATATCAAGTACTGCTGTGACTCAACAGATGATTGTAATCATCCTTGTTAATCGATTGTTTAATGTGCAATTCTGACTTGTGGTTAAGTGAATCTCAAACATCAGGCATTAACATTAACATTATCTTATCTTATTTTAAACAACTTTATGGGCCACAAGATTAGCATTAATACATTTTGAGCCAACTATCCGGCGGGCCACGTAAAATTACTTTTTCGGGGCGGAGTTTGACACAGGTGCTGTTCTAAAGATGAGTTGTCTTGACTCTTTTAAATCTTTCTCAAACATGCACTGTTGTTCTTCTAGACAGGAAGTGGTTGAACCATCAAAATGTTGACCTTTAACAGACACGGGATGTGGACGTGGGACACAAAAATGAACCCCTGTGTTTGCAGACAGGAAGCAGGTCTAGTCACGAAGGTTACACAAAAGTGTTATGACAGATCAAATGGGAAGTTTATTTTATATAGGAGAATGATCTACTATAAACAGGAAGTGTGGATGACTCATAAATATGTTCAAGCTAGTGTTTGTTCTTGTGCTCAAGTTAATTATTAATTAATTGTTTTAAAAAAAAGTAGCTGCAGTCTCAGAGAAAAGAAACCACATACATGTGCTTTCATAGTTTAAACACAGCTTCCTACTTTAATGTCCTCTTTCTCAGGGAACGTTACGCTTAAATGCGGATGTAGAGAAACAAATAGAGAAGCTCAGGGGTTCCACGTCCGACTCTAGAACACAGTCACAGAGATGTTATGGTTGGCAAATGTCACGTTCAGAGGGTGGAATATGATTTAGATTCAGGGGGTTGAAGGGTGAGGAGCATGTGAGCTTTGAATATAGAAATATTCTAAGAAATGTACTGTATCGTTTGATTTAAAGCTAATTTCTAAATTGTCATTTGATTTCTATGGGTTATAGTTCAAATAAATGATGTTAATTTCTGTAGATGTTTAGACATTTTAGAATAATACTAAACAATAAACAAATAATTTATACTGACCTAAATGTATTTCTTCACCATTAAATTTTCAGGTTTCATTTCATTACTATTCAGCCAAGACTATTGTTCTAGTGTATTTCTTGAGTTATTTTTCTAAGAAAATGTAATGCTGAGTAACCAGACTCTGGCTCCAGATAAATGTAGATAAATGTAAATTTTTCTATTGTGACCTATAAGTATAAAGATGATTAAGTAAGATAAGGGTGATAAAATGTGCCTCAAATAATGAAGAGAAAAATAGACTTGTTTGGTAAATCTAAATATTTTGGCCCATGACCAAGACGTTTGCACCCTTGTTTGATTTAGTTTGTAAGGACTGTAAACAATATTGTTGCTACATAAATTAGCAGCGGCACAAACATTTACATTTTAAATTGTAAATTGCTAAAATAGTAACTTCAATGTTTTTTCTCCGTCAGGGTGTCGGCAGGGAAGCTGAGCGGCAGCAACTTGGAGCTGGACCGCTGGAGCCAACAGGGGTCGATGGAGAGCTCCACCTCGTCCCTGAGGGGTCTGGGCAGCAGCAGTCTGCAGACCGCCTCCACGGACAGTCTCGACGCTGGTGAGTTTAATTTTATTTATTTTTTAAGAATAAATGGGGCATTTCTAAAGGAAAATCATTCCAAAAGCTGCACGTAATCTGTAAAAAAAAAAGTTCCTTAAAGCTATACATCTGTATGTTTTGAAAAAATGTTTTATGATTATAAAAAAAAAATGTCAATATAAGCTCAGTTTTCTTACTGGCTAGAAATGAATAATAAATAATAAATAAATATAATCAAGCATTAAAAAAATATTGTTTTTCCAATCATATCTGGTATTTGAATAATATTGAAAATGTTTTACTTTAAATATCGAAGGAGTTCAATTCAGTATCAATAATTCATCAAAATGTGTCCAATAATAAAGTGTGTTTGTTGATAAGAATCTGGCGATACGATGCGTATGACGATACAGGGGCAGCAATACGATATATCGCCATACTGTAGTAACAAGTATATATGTGTAGTATTGTCGAGTACTTGACTCTGGTATTGTAGTATTTACAGACCACATGACTCTTGACAAAGTCGTAACTACTTTCAAAGCTTTAAAAGCTGCTGGAGTCGATCCTGTGTATCCTCTCGTCCTCAGTCATCGCCCTGATTCCATTGTTCCTTATAACTGCGACCAGTTTAATTACAATATGTCCTGAATATTTACAAGTTAATTGTAACTTAAAGAAAAGCGATACATTGCTGATGAATAAGGTATTCTGATAAATAATATTGCGATATTTAAGTGTGTTAATACTTTCTTTCCCCCCTGACTTGTTACTTGTTTATGATAAATGCATTGATCAGGCTGAAGAGGGAACGTTTATGACGGTGGTAACTGTTGAAAGTTGGTGGTCCTTTGTTCCCTCTCTCTCCGCCTGATAAGCAGTTTTGATCTCTGCTGCTGTTTTGAACACGTTCTTCTATAAAAGCGACGACTTTGCCGCCGGACAAACCAGAGCAGGCTTGAAGGTCGCACTGAATCTTATCTCTTCTCTCTCACACACTGTTGTTTAGACTGATGTTTCATTCAAACAGTTCCATTGAATCAGTCGACGACTGACACGTGTCCTTGATTCAAGAATCTTCAGTCATTCCCTCAAATCCACTTTTGGCTCCCAGACGCTCGTAATTGCTGAAACTTCCTGGCCGACGTTGTTAGAAGAGATAATTATGGACTCTGATAAGGGGAAAGGGGTTTGGCTACATCCTCTTTTTTTTTTTCCTCTTCGTGTTATTTTTGAGACTGAGATGATCTCGGGGCCGACGTCCCGGTCGAGTCGTGAACTTGTGAAAGTAGAGATGTCCGGGTGTCGGACGGAGGACGTTTTGTTGGTGAATCCTGTATTTTGGAGGTTTCCTGCCGCGAGAAGACGAGGTAGGACGAGTCGGTTGAGTTTGATGGACGAGCAGACTCCAAGGTCGCAGGCAGATTGACTGTCAAGGACGGAGGCGGAGTGTGTGAACTTGTCACATCGTGACTGTCCACATAAAGTGATTTCTTTTATTGCCTCTGCCAGGGAGATCATGTGTAGCCACATGATGGTCGTTTGGTTTGATTAGCAACTGAAATTAAAGATTTTATGTGAAGAATACTTTCATCAATTTAGGATTTAAATAGAAAGGATTTGATTTTGTTTATTTTGTTTTTGATCTAAAACAGCTTCTGAAGCGTTTTTTGAATTCAATAAAACGGTTTAAAGTTAATATTAACATCAAATATTTTTTTACCAGCCAATTTTATCCTTCCTTCCTTCCTTCCTTCCTTCCTTCCTTCCTTCCTTCCTTCCTTCCTTCCTTCCTTCCTTCCTCTCAATGTTCATTTTATTTTGACTTCTTTGCAAAGTTTTTTCAAGTTTACAAGGAGAAATTAAGTTGGAAGATTGTGAAAAAGAAAATAATGAAAAGAAATATTGTGTATATATATATATTCATAGACTGGTAGAAAATATTAGATGATTTGAAAAAAGTATTGCTATTTTCTGTGGCACCTCACTGTAATACAAAACGTAAAAAGTAATTTCAGAAAAATGGAAAAAATGTATCATAAAGAATACGGTACATTTTATATTTAAAATCAAATATATATTTGTAAACCTTTTTTTTTCATTGCCAATTTAAATTCTGGTGATCTAGCAATTTATTTAATTCCTCCTCAGAAAACCTCTTTTTTTTATGGCCAACATAACGAATAAAATCAAATCAATAACATCCTTTTTTTTGGTTTATTAGATTTTAAATTTATGACTTGAACAAACTGGAATAAACTACTTTAAAAATGAAGTATTTATTTGGAGATATAAGGGAATAATACGATTAATCTTAGCTTCTATTTGGTTTAAGCTAACGTTCGTTTGTGTCCTCAGGTTCCCGTGATGCCGCCCGGAGGTCCTGCTCCTCACCCTTCCCCAAAAGTCCGGCGGGCTCCACTCCCGGATCTCCTCGTCCTCCCTCGTCCAGCAGCAACCAGCCGCCGCCGCTCCCCGAGAAGAAAATGGTGAACCGCACCGTGTCAGCGCCGGACAGCGGGCGAGGCTTCGTCCGAGCGTACCCTCGCCTGCCTTTCGCCGGGTCCGACGCCAACCCCAGGTCCAGTTTACCGTCCAGTCCCGTGGACCCGCGGCCCATCTTCGCCTCCAACGACTCCCTGGAGCGCTGCCACGCTCCGGCGGGTCGTCCGTCCAGATCCCAGACCCTGGACGAGCCGTTCAAGGTCCAAGGGCGACTGGGTTTCCACTGTCGCAGCAGCCACACCTGCTCTTCTTCGCCTCAACTCAGCACTCCGCCGGTGGCCCCGGAAGCGGCTCACCTGGGCTCCACCCTGCAGCTCCAGACCCTCCTCAGCAACATCGACAGCCGAGAGGGGGTCTACTCCAAACTGGGGGGACTGTACGCCGAGTCGCTGAGACGCCTGGCGCTCAAGTGCGAGGACCACTTCACCCGCTCGCAGAAGAACACGCTCCGCTTCGAGGAGAGCAACTGGTCCTTGTTCCGGCTCACGTCCAACAAGCCCAGCTGCGTCAGCGGAGACGCCGTTTACTTCTCCGCCGCCTGCGCCTCCGACCCCAGGAACTCCTACGCAGTCAAGGTAACCACGCTAACTACTCACCAGTCACCCCTCATGTCGACTAATGTTGGGATTATTTTCAGAGTCGTCCTTTTAGAGTTATAGACAAAACTGTTTGTTCATTTTAATGTAGCGACTTGAGCTCAGTTGTCTTCGTCTTCATCCAAAAAGACACTTAAAAACATTCAAATACCTTCATACTGCTCGTCTGTAACGTCCATCTTGTATTGAAGCCTCGACATGAATTATTGTGCCGAAAAAATGTAAATAAGTCTTTATATTTTAAGCACGTTTGTAGTGAAGTTATCAATTTCTCAGTTCCTGCTTAAAGTATTTCAGATATTTGTGCTGGTAGCCTGGGATCTTCTTCTAAAAACAAACTAGACTTCATTAACTTTTTTTCGATTAATTCTTCATGTCGAGGCTTTAATACAAGATGGACGTTACAGACGAGTAGTTTGGAGGTATTTGGATGTTTTTAAGTGTCTTTTTGGACAAAGATGAAGACAACTGAGCTCCAGTCGCTACATTAAAATGAAAAAACATTTTTGTCTATAATTCTAAAAAGGAACAGATAACTAATACATAAAAAAATAATAATAATACCAAAATGACTCGACTTAAGAGTAAGTTAAAATGAATAAGAGTATAACTAATTAAGGTGAACAAAATGTAACCCTTTGAAGGGGTGTGTATTGGCAAAAATCTGTCGATACGTATCATGATACAGGGGGGTTAATACGATATATAGTGATACTTTAGGAACAAGGATGTATTTGTCGAGTACTTGACTCTGGTGTTGCAGTATTTACAGACCACATGACTCTTGACGAAGTCATAACTGCTTTAATTTGTTTTCAAACCAAAATAAGTCCAAACATCAGCTTTAAAAGCTGCTGGAGTCACTGTATCCTCTCATCCTCAGTCATCGCCATTATTTCATTGTTTCTTTAGCTATGGCGGAGGTAATGACTGCTGCCATCTAGCGACAGGAAGTAATTATACATAGTAATTGTAAATTACAAAAATAGAAGAAACGCTGTTAATATTTATGTTAATTGTACATTTAAAAACATATTTGTTGTAATAGAAACCGTAAAAGAACTATAACAATATGATAAAATGAAAACTAAAAAATACATGTATTTAAAATTAAATAAATCTACACAGTGCTGTTGCAATATTTAAGTCTTTTTTTGCAATTTCCTGAAATTCCATGTCAAGAGTTTGACGGTAAAAGATTTTAAACTTTTAATCCAACACGTTTGTGGGCGTGTGGATGTTCTGGGCTGGTGAGCAGCTCCTCAACTGAAGAGTCAGTTTGCACAGAGCGGGACTTGTTTGAGGAGAGATCCAGAACTTTGCGGAGATTAGGAGCTTGAGAGTGAAGCTTCAAGGGCGTGGATCCACAACCTTGCTAACGAGGCACAACATCTGAAGGCCGATCCATCTTTTGAACATTCCAGCAGGGATTTACAGTCCGGGAGCAGCCCCGTCGTCAGGGGCAACACACCCAATGACATTATTCCTCATGAATATTTATGTTTGCGGCGGCAGACTAAAGTAGATTCTAATCCCACTGACCAGATTACACTTAATCTGATAAACATGCAGATAAACTGGAGAGGATTTTGACGTTTTTTGTTTCCAGACGGTGGAATTAAATGTTTGTGAGGTTAAACAGAAACTAATCAATCAAAGCTTTATTGAAATAGACTTGAGAAACAACTGTGATATATATCGAACCTCATGGAGTAATACTGTGGAACCTCACAAAGTAATACTATGGATCTTGCAGAGCAATACAAAAGATTATCACGGAGTAATACTATAGATCCTAGCGGCGTAATACTATGTATCCTCGTGAAATATTACTATGGAACCTCAAGGAGTAATACTATCAATCCTCGGAGAGTAATACTATGGATCTTTGCAGTAGTTCAGTAATCCTATGCACAAAGTAATACTACGGATCCTCACAGAGTTAATACTATGGATCCTTCCAGAGTTAATACTTCACATCTTTGCAGATTATTACTATGCATCCTCGCAAAGTACTTCTAAGGATCCTCGCAGAGTAATACTATGGATCCTTGCAGAGTAATACTATGGATCCGCACAAAGTAATACTACGGATCCTCACAGAGTAATACTATGGATCCTTGCAGAGTTAATAATACGGGTCCTCACAAAGTACTACAATGTATCCTTGCAGAGTAATACTATGGATCCTTGCAGATTAATACTAGGAACAATTGCGGAGTGAAAGTACAAAACCCTGTTGAGTAATACTACGGATCCTTGTGGCGTAATACTGCAGAGCCTTGCATAGTTGTACTAAGGAGTCTTGTGAAGTAAAACTACGAAGCCATCCAGAGTAATACTAAGGAGCCAACATTTCGGCGCCTCACGTGGTAATACTATGGGGGATGATGGAGTATTACTCCAGAGCCGATATTACAAAGCCTTGAAGAGTAATATTACCAAGCCTCTCGGAGTAATACTGTGAAATTATTCCTCCATCAGTTTTATAGTTTCAAGGCTGATAAATGAGGGTGTTTGGTTCAAGACTTATACTGATGAAGTTCATGAATATTTACATTGAAAGTGTTTTAGCAATAAATAAAAAATGTGCTACAAGAAGAGTAAGAGCAGGAGCTGATCGGGTGTCGACCTTGAAGCTTCACTAACTAAGAATTCCTCTCTTGTGTTCCTTGGCTCTCCTCCCACCTCCTCCCACCTCCTCCCACCTCCTCCCACCTCCTCCCCCTCCAGATCTGCAAGAGTGCGTCCAGCGAGGCCAAGCAGGGTCACCTCTACGGCCTGTCGGTGCAGCAGAGCGTACCCCCTCACTTCAACCTCCAGCAGGACTGCGGCCACTTCCTGGCCTGCGTGCCCCAGAGCATGCTGCCCGCCGACAAGGTCTCCCCGCCGCCCGGCGTCTCCGGCCAGCAGGGGGAGCGAGTGGTGGTCATCACCCCCGAGATCCCGCAGCAGACGGCGGCGGACTTCGCCCGGGAGTGGCAGGCGTTCCACAAGAGTCAGCCCGAGGTGTACGAGCGGCGCGTCTGCTTCCTGCTGCTGCAGCTGTGCCACTGCCTGGAGCACCTGAAGGAGCACGGGGTCACGCACCGCGACCTCTGCCTGGAGAACCTGCTGCTGGTGCCGCACAACAGCCGCAGGTCGGACCCCGAGCCCCCGGACGTCCAGCGCCAGCTCCCGCGCCTGCTCATCAGCAACTTCGCCAAGTCCAAGCGGCGCTCGGCGGAGACGGCCGCCTCCACCGCCGTGGACCCCCGCTTCAAGCGCGACCACGCCCGCCTGGCGCCGGAGATCGTCTCGGCGGCCCAGTACCGCAAGTTCGACGAGTTCCAGACGGGGATCCTGATCTACGAGCTGCTGCACCAGCCCAACCCCTTCGAGGTGAGACCGGCCCTGAAGGAGCAGGACTACCGCTGCCAGGACCTGCCGCCCATCCCCGCCGTCTCGCTCTACTCCGCCGGCCTCCACAAGCTGGCGCAGCTGCTGCTCCAGCCGGACCCCATCAAGCGCATCCACATCCAGGAGGCCAAGCGGGTCCTCCAGAGTCTGCTGTGGGGTCCCCGGAAGGACCTGATGGAGCAGCCGCAGGAGGGCCGCGGGGCCGACGCGTCCCGGCACGAGAGTCTGCTCAACTGGCTGGACGTGAAGCGAGCGCTGCTCATGATGAAGTTCGCCGAGCGCTCGCTGGAGCCCGAGAGGAACGCCGAGCTCGAGGACTGGCTCTGCTGCCAGTACTTCTCGTCCGCCAACCCGCTGTCGCTGTGTCACACGGCGGAGCTGCTGTACGCACTCAAGCACTGAAGCACTAGCTGTCGACGTCTGTGCAACATGTGACTCACG
Organism: Callionymus lyra; assembly: GCF_982586985.1. Lineage (NCBI taxonomy): Eukaryota > Metazoa > Chordata > Actinopteri > Syngnathiformes > Callionymidae > Callionymus > Callionymus lyra. The sequence continues at coordinate 8,656,267 of NC_141822.1, forward strand.
ACCTTCACTTTGACCTTTGAACCTCGTGTTTGGAAGTATTTCAGTGACATCGGAATATTGAATAGTTTAATTGAACCTTTTGACATTTTCAACCTTTAGATTTTTTATTGAAAAATAGGTAAGGTAAGGTAAGGTAGAACTTTATGGATTTGTTTTTTTCCAATAGCCACAGAAAATACAGCAATTTTTCATAAAGAATTAATCAAAATAAAATAAGAACAAAGAGAAATAAAGAGAAAGAACAAGATGATACAATCTAAGTCTAAAGATAAAGAACATAGATCAAAGAAAAACAACAAAGACAAAGGATACAAAGACTAACATAGAACAGAACATTCAGATACTTTCACTCCACACACACACAAATAGACGTTTTTAAGAATTTAATTACTTTTTTAAATCAAATTTCTAAATTGAAAAATATGTTTGTTTTTTTTACGAATTTATAATAGAATTTCTAAACACATAGTTTGATATTTTAATTTCAATAATTCAATAACTAAATATACCCACATTTCTATATTGAATTAAAAATGTATAAATTAAAAAATAAATGTTGGAATTAGAATATCAAACTCCATGTGCTTTTATTTTGAAACTATACACTAAAAAAAATCTACCTTTAAAGACGAATTATTTCATTCAATTATTCTAAAGAAAATCAAATGCTATAAAAAACATTGCGATAAAACAATTACAACATTTAAAATGTTAAATTCAACAATACGATCTTCTGATGAAATACTTCCGAACACGGCAGAAAATACTTTGTATTTCGTGACTTGTATTCAGTTCCTCGAGCATCTCTGTGAAAGTGTCCGCCCTGGTCATCCCTCCAACTCTCGATAGAGGTCAGAGGTCAAAAGCATCGACTCTACAAACGCTCACAAACGAAAAGGTAGAAAGTGTTTTCAAAACGTTGAGAGCATGCGTTGTTTTTCTTTTTTTTCACTGTGAAACTGCTGCAGACGGAGAGTATTCTTTTAAACACACTTTTGCCAAAGTTTGTGTATTCGTGTCAACCTTAAACGTGCAGCTTTTGTTTGAACACAAGCTCGAGTCGACCGTCCGTCACCTGCTGAACGACTTGTGCCTTTTGTTCCTTTTCATGTAAATACGTCTCGCGTCCACTTCCCGGTGAAACTGGCTTTTTCACCCGATGTTCCACTTTGTACAGTCACTTTTGTAAATGTTGCTCTGCAGCCGAACGAGCGGGTCTTAAAAGAAGAAGAAAAAAGCAACTATATAAATATATTTATGACGGTTCTTCTGTCGCAGCCACTGGACCGACCGATCGCTTGTGTTCGACCCACGACAACCATTGAGTAAAAAGTGTGACGCGGAAAAACAAACCCACGACTAGCATCTCACTTTGTGTTTGTCAATAAACTGCATTTATTTTCTCACACACTTCTCTGAGCTTGTGACTCGCACTGATGGAGACCAGGAAGAAAAACTTTTATTTAGGCATTTAAAGCTGCTTTTACAACTATTTTACCTTCTTACATGATCGCCGGTGGGAGTAGGCTGCGACGCAGCGCGCCTGGTATCTTGCTCGGGGACACAACGATGCGATATTATCCAGTTATGGTCATTGAATTAGCAACTGTTTACTAGTGTTTCAGTTATTTTGCCTTTTTAAGGATTTTAAATATATATATATTTAACAATAAAAGACTTTAGTTGGAAAGAAGAAGAATTGATAAACCAATGGTAACTATTTAAAAGATTTCATTGAAACTATTGAATGAATTTTAAAAATAATGAAAGGTTTTACTTCAAGTAAAACTTGAGTTTAAATTTTATTAAATAAAAAAAAAAAATTTGTATGTAAACATTTTTTTTTAACATTAATTACATCAATGTTCTTACTTAATGTACGGTAGTTTAATAAAAGTCCATATTTTTTACGATAAGACGCCTAAAACTGATAAATATCTGCATCGACCGTAAGTAAATATGCGTAAAATAATGTTAAAATTAGCGCTAGATACTTTCTAGTTATTCATTAAATATACAAGAAATAACTAAATTAAACATGAAGATAAACAAGTAGTAAACACAACAGTGTTAGTTTAGTCTTTTAAAACGAGTCGTCAAACATGAAATTTAAAAAAAACAAAATGGCTACAGATAAAGTCGTTAAAAGCTAACTAGAGTTAGCATTCCTGCTAATGTCTTAAAGAGCAAAAGACACGGTGGATAATAAAATAGCAATGAGAAAATAAAATGTTATAAAGATAAGAAGTGAGTTAAAATGAAATAAAATTAAAAGTTGATCATAATTTAAAAATCTTAACTGCAAGTCCAGTTATCAGGTCACTTGCTAGCATTAGCAGTTATTATAGCAACATGTTGAATTGACAAGAGAAGAAGAAAAAAACGGTTTGTTTATTAAAAATGATAAATTAAGAAAAGTTTTAATGCAAAAAACGTCTTTATTTATGAAGCTGATCATTTGAAATCTCTTCTGGTCTCAAAGCGTGAATCTTAAGAGGAAAACAAATCATGCAATGTTGCTAATTAGCAAAGGCGCTAACTGTTAGCAGTGCGCTTATATTCTTATATTCTAATATTATTTAATGAAGGAAAAAAACAAGCGTCATGTGACCAGTGACATCATTCCAAGAGTTTGTTTACACTTTCATTCAAAAAAATCCAAATTATAAAGAGTCCAAATTTTCATCCAGTTCGACACAAAGTTGAGAAAAAATTTCATGGAAAGAAAAAATTAATAAAGGTATCATATTTATATATTACTCAGTAAAACATTGTGTATTACGTTTCACTTTAAATAAACACTAGTGAAGTTAAGAAGGAAACATCTGTACAAATGTTTACTTCCTGCAAAGAACAATTTAAACAATTAGCATTAGCTTCAACACTTAGCATCTTCACTTTATGTTTCTAATGAACTCACAAGTCATAAAGAGTGTTTTCTAAAACCTGTATTTTACATTCAAGGTTAAACAAATATATATATATATATATTTAAAAGGTAGATTGAAGATCTTTTTAAATAATTAAATTAATTAATACTGTTTTTGGTCAATTAATTGTATTTTTATTATTTTATTTTGCAGCCTTTGAAAATTCAATTTAATACAACATTTTGGCACTATTTTTATCAACTTTTACATTGAACTTAAAAGCCTACAAATTTAAAAGGTGTTGAAATTAGAAGAAAAAAATTGAATCGAACATTGGTTAATTTTTTAAGATATTTCCCTTTTTAAAATACAATTATTAAAAAAAAAAAATCTTTCAATATAGAAAGTGTTTTTAATTAAATTATAAAAACAATTCTTTATAGATGTCGACGCAAAATTGAGATCACAGACAGAAAAAAGGGTCATATAGTCAAACATTACTCAGTAAAACAACATGTTTATTTAACAGACCATGGGCCTCACAACATCTATTTAAGGGCCACAAACGGCCCCCGCGCCACACTGTCATTAATGAAAGCAGTTGAATATGTTCGAGTTCATGTCATCGTGACACGTTACTGCTGGAGGACGAGTTTGTACGATTGAGAGACAAACGTCACATTCGAGTCGGTCAAGTGAAGAGCACACACACACACACACACACACACTAAAACACACACACACACACAACAGGTCATACATGCTGAGGAATCTCAATGAGAGTTTGGAGCCTCGGGCCACAACAGACCCCCAGACTTTCACCCTCCCTCCCTTGATTACACACACACACTCTTGGACCCCCCCCCCCCCCCCCTCCATCATACACACACTCTTGGACCCCCCCGACCCCCGACACACACTCGCTAGTTTCTGCTTCACATCCCTCCCTCCAAACTGCTGCTCCTTTGTCATAGGTGGAACTTTGTTGCTACGGCGTTTGGGCCAATGGAATGGTATTTTCAGGAGACACACACTCACTCACACAGACACACACTCACACACACAGACACACACTCACTCACACACAGAGACCCACAAACACACAGACAGACACACACAGAGTAAAATGCCTGTTGAGCATAAATTCAAACAGTCCACCTCAGTAACAACCGTCAGTGTTTGTTTGCTCAGTGGACCTCGGGCAGTCAGGTGTTACATTGTGTGAGGAAATATACGACTGACGCACACACACACACACACACACACACACACACACACACACACACACACACACACACACACACACAGTCGACAACAACTGCATCACAAAAGCTGTTGCACTTGTGTCACATCAAGGAAGTAGATCATCAGGATATTGACTTTTTTTTTATTCAAATGTATTTTTGAAAATATATCAGTTTATATTAATATTTTAATGTAATTATTTCTTCGTTGAAGGTTGAATTATTTTTTTAATTATTGATATATTTTCAGAAACTTTTTCTAGATTGTAATATTTTAAATTCCAATAATTCAAAAATGAATGTTCTAAATTTAATATTTTTTTATTTTGTAATCTTTTAGATTCAATTTAAAGATGTTGGTATAATAGTGACTCCGTGATTGGCTGAGAGTTGGTGTTGTCAACATTTATATATTGAATTAAAAGTTAAGAATTAAAAATAAATATTGAATTAGAATATCAAACTAGTAAAAAAAAAAAAAAAAAAACTTTTAAAAACAAAAACATTAATTTAGGAAAAAAAAGTTGTTGTTTTTTTTAATTATTTAAAAAGGAAAATGAATTCAGCCTTTTAATATTCAAGTTACTGAATTAAATTAAATAAATATTTCCTTCGATTATGTAAACTATTCAATTTCTTTATTTAAAATAATAAACGGTTAAATACCATTTCATTTAAAACGTTGATAAGTAACTGATAAACTTACACTTTGTTTCACTGAATCTTGAAACAATAGAAGTCGTGGGGCCGAGAAAGAAATAATACATTTACCAAAGTGTGTTTAAAATAAATCACGATTCCGTCTTTGAATCACCTTGACTTGATCATGATCAATAAACTATACATTATTTTATGTTTTGTTTTTTGTTTTTTTTACTCATGGGGAGAGAAATATCCTCAAACTTAAACAGCAACAACTTAAAAGGCCTGAGATTATTTTTTAAACATACAAGAACTTCCTGTCATCTTTCCTTATACACATTTATTCAGATTTATGCTGCTAAAACAAAAGCGTAAAATATAGAATTGTTTTATTTTTCAGGAACAATTCTTTATGTCGAGGCTTCAATCCAAGAGGGACGTTACACACGAGCAGTATGAAGGTATTTGGATGTTTTTATGTATTTTTTGACAAAGATGAAGACAACTGAGCTCCAGTTGCTACATTAAAATGAAAAAACATTTTTGTGTATAACTCTAAAAAAAAGAACATATTACTCTGAAACTAATCACATCATTAGTCGACATGAGGTTGAGTAGAAAGTAGTTTTTTTTTTTGTTGAACCATCACTTTCATGAGCCCCTGTAGTGACTTTATTACAAAACTTAATTAGTTTTAACATAAGGATTTGAACCGTGGACCTCTGATGACAGGGGAGTGTTTTCTAGGTTTAGTTGGTCTTGACTGACGGGTAGAAGAATGAGTTGGTATTGAATAAAAAATAATAATTAAGTTGCCACCAAGTTGTGTTGAAAATGTATTTAACGGCTCACTGTTAAAACCTGCGATTACTAGACTTTTACTGACATCTAGTGGACAGAAATAGAACTACATGTTGATGAAACTGCAAATATAACAACTTAATTTTCCAAATAATGATCTACTACAATATATTAGTTATATACTGTATATATTACAATATATAGTTTTTAGAAGAAACTGCTTTTTTTCAGTCTCTCAAGGACTTGGAATAAAGTATATTGATAAAGTGTATTAGTTGAAACCATTATGGGGTGAAGAAGCTTCTTTAGGTTGTGCTCAGAGTTCAACAGGTGGCGCTCTCGCTTTAAAAATTAAAACTTAATACGATATTCAATGAATTCCTCAAAAGCTTACAGGGCCAAGAGCGCCATCTAGCGGGCGTCGTGGAGACTCTCAAGAACGTCACATCAAGTAAGTGAAGTGAAAAACTACAGTTGTTGATCCGAGGTCAAGGAAGAGAAACACTGGCGTATCATGAGCAGCCAAACTTTATTCCTCAGATGGAAAACAAAGCCGTGTGTTAAGAGGTTAACACTAAACAAATGACATCCACTCACTGTCGCGCACGTGAGGAAAGATGCGATCGAGCACTTCCGGCGTTTGTGAGATTCAGGGTCGATTTCCTGGTCGATGTCGCATCGTGGAAACAAAAGCACTTCGATTAGTCGATGATGTCAAGACTCGGGTGCAGAGGGGAGGACCCGGTCCTGGAGCAGGACTCGGGTCGAGATCAGCCTGGGGAGGGACGGGAGAGAAGGGTGTGGGACGGGGAGGGAGGTTAGGGGGTTAAAAAAAATAGAGGGTGGGGTAGGGAGGGGGGGGGAGGCTGATTTCGAGGCTTTGTCTTCATTTCTTTTTGGGTTTTGGCTCCATTGGTTGACCAATCTCCCTCCCTCGCAGCTTCAGACCTGGACATGGAACACAAGTGTCACTCGGGGTTGGACTTGACAAAAATACTTCAAGGAAAACGTGTATAGGTGGTCGGGATGAGAGTTTTGCCATCAGCTTCATTGCAGTCTGCAGCCCTGACCCCACCACCAGGTAGTGCCTGAACACTTACCATATTTTGTAGGCTGTCAGAAAATATCAACAACGCAATATTTCCTATTGCTATACTGTCAGTTTCTTTGCTTTTAAGTCAATATATTCTTTTTATCATAGTTTGTCCATTGTTTTTTTTATTCAACACAGTATGAATAAAATACAGTTTTTTTTCTTCTTTATTTGCAATTTAAATGCAAATATTTACTGCTTTTCTTAATGTTTTGTTGCAATTCAACTCCCGTCCGCTAGAGGAGTCATTACGTCCTCTAAAGAAACAGTTAAATTCTGCGAGCTACCGACGATGACTGAGGACGAGAGGATACAGTGGACTGCAGCAGACTAGGGGTGTAAGAAAATGTCTTTTTTACCATTACAATTTAAATATTTACTGCGTTTGTTCATTTTTGGGTTGCAATTACACTTCCGGCCACTGGATTTAGTCATTGCGTCCTCATAAGCTACAGTAACAATCAAATCCAGCATTTACTGAGGATGAGAGGATACAGTGGTACAGACTCCAGCAGCTTTTATAGCTGATGTTTGGACATATTTGGTTTTGAAAACAAATGAAAGAAGTTAGGACTTCGTCAAGAGTCATGTGGTCTGTAAATACTACAACACCAGAGTCAAGTACTCGACAATACTACACATATATCCTTATTACTACAGTATCGTATCTTTGCCCATGTATCATGACATGTATTGTATCGCCAGACTCTTGTCAATACACACAACTAATAGTTTGTTAGGAAGTTCATTGGTTCTTTTAACAAACTAACTCCTATGATGGGATTTTACTGGACAAATGTTTTCCATCAATAATATTCCAGACATAAAACAGGAGAAAAAGAAAACTCACCGATTGCTCGCTCGATCTTCCCCATCACCTGGTTGTTGGGAATCGCTTTTCCACACTCGTAGTCGGCAATGATTTGAGGCTTCTCGTTTATTTTCTGAAAGAATCATTTTCAAAGTCACGAATAGAGAAAGAAACTTAAAAACACAAATCTCTGTGTCGGCGCGCTTGTAAGACATTTCTATATAGACAGAGGTCAAAGGTTGCGAAGAAGAGAGTGCAGGCATGGGGGTCAATAAGTAACTTAAAGTCAATTTATTTATTTAGTGTAATGCATTATGTTTTGCTGGAACACAGTCGTGTACGGCATTCACAAATAAAGTAATAGAATATAATACTGGGTAAAACAACATTACATAACATTTCAAATAAAGAGCATTTTTCATACAAATTTCCCACACACAAGGTAAGGAGAGAAAAAAAAGCTGTGAATTTTGTACTTTCTGTGAACGATTCAAGGGTCGTCGTTGATTTAATAAAAACTGTATCGACTCTTCATTGATGCTTTGGTGGAGGTCAAACAATGAACAATTTAACAAGTAAAGAAACGATTACAAGTAACTTCATTAAATAACGTCAAAAATAAACATTTGGTTTAGAAAATAGTGAAAAAAAACATTTAGGACTATGACTGGGACTTAGGATGTAAATAGGTCTCAGTTTTATGAACTGATTTATCGAGGTGGAGTAAAAATTAGTTTTAATTTTCTTAACACATTTCTGTAAACCAATACGTTCCATTTTTAGCTTCCTGTCCCCTCAATAATATTACCTTATGGATCGAAACCTGGTGCTAGAAATAGATGTGAAAGTGTCAAAGTGATAGTAATGTTTGGAAAGGGAGAATCCAAACCAACGTCCTATTTTTAAACCTGGACCTTTGAGCAGCGAGACTGTCGCAGTTTAATTTGCGCTCTTCAAATATGGGCTTTAAAAACTGCGTCACCAAGTCTTATCAGCTCGTCTGACCCTTGTAACGCGGAAGCGCCAGAGATACTCTTCATAAACATGAATATAAATGACGAGGTACGTCTACAGACAAACTTGAACGGACTGTACTTACAGTCGCCAGATCTTTCTGGGTCAGCCCTTTCTCCTGTCTCCCTTGTTGGATCACCTTCCCGACCTCCAGAGGAACCCTCTCGTGGTGCAGCTCCTCCGTCTCACGGTCCAGCTTCGCCGTGTTCTTCGTCACCAGATGTTGTTTGTTCTGTCCGGCAGACCCTGCGAGAACCACCGGACGTTAACAACTCAATGAAGTGGAACGGTTGTCAAAACATTACACGGGCGACACAAAAGATGTGATAAGAACTTAAAAGAAGCCATTTGGAGATCGATAAACAAAGCATGTTTTCAATTTATTCATGAAATACAAGCAGTGAAGCAAGATGGCGGGTGTGTTAGATAGAAATATATCTTGCGTGCTCGCATTGCTGATGAAAAAAGGTTATAAATCAATAACATTAGCCATTTTAACGAAACAGATTGATGCTTATGCGTACATTTTTTGGAAGTCTCAAGTTCCTCTCCACGTCTCTGAGCCGAGGTGATCGCCTAGAAAAATGAAAATTAAAAGTCAACTATTGTTTGAAGGAAAAAACATTGAATACAAATCAATCAATATCTGTATTTTGAATTTGCAGTAAATGAATAGTGTGCCGCCAAACATTCCAAACAGATTGAGATACACTTTATAAACAATATAATACAGTTACTATATTATTTTACACTCTAGAGTCTAAATAATGACATATTGTTAAAGCTAACTTATAACTCATATGGCGTATAGTTGTATACAAGTTAACCTACAGCTAGTGTTTGCTAAATATAGGTATTTTTTTAGACTCAAGTCGACCAAATACGCCATTTTAGAAGTTATGTGTGATTCCAAGTGTTGTAAAATAATAATGTTTACAGTAGGAGTGGCACTCGAAGCTAGCGTGTTAGCATGAATGCTGTATTATTAAACCTGGGAAGTAAGTACGTTTTTATTTGTAAAGCAACGCTAACAGACAAGGGTCACAAAGCGTGTAAACAACATAATACTACACAAATACAAATAAGATAGCTTTGGCGTGTTAGCTTGAATGCTATATTATTAAAGTTAGGAAGCTAGCTTTTGCGTGTTAGCTTGAATGCTATATTATTAAACTTGGGGAAGCTAGCTTTAGCGTGTTAGCTTGAATGCTATATTATTAAACTTGGAAAAACCTGGCGTGTTTAACTAAACAATGTATTTTTACTACTATTTAATGGGTCGATTATGAAAAACCAAACAAAAAAACGCATTCAAGTGAAATGACTTAATACATATTTGGTTTGTTATTGTTGGTGTTGGATAAACAACGTAGCATTTCACGTGGTTACATCAGCCGCGTGTTTGAGGGAACAAAACTCGTAGTTGTTGTTAAACAAACAACATCTTAAGCTTCTGTAAACATTATAAAAGTCTGGTTTAAAATGTTAAAAAGGTGGAAGTGAGTGTGAAAAAGCTCGGGTTTCGATGCTAACCTGCTTGGATTTGGCCTGAGCAGCAGTCGGGCCTTTCTTCCTCAGAACAGTCACGGTGTCCCAGTCGCTCTCCGCCATAGTTCCAGACTTTAAACCTCCAACAAAAACGTCCTTTTATTTAATGTGGAAAAAACGACCTTCAACGGTCCCTGGTCTAGATTCTGGATCTGCTTCAGTCGAGTCTTCCTCGTTCAATGATCGCCCCACGCGTTCACTCCGTGTACACGCACCGTTGAAGCTTCGTTAAAGGAGACGAGTCACTACTTTTAGGTTTGCTTTTATACCGCTTTAAAAGTTAAGAAAAAATAATATAAATGTATATTTGTGAAAGTTAAAAAGTCTATTTCACTCGATCTGTGATAAATGTAAAAAAAATAAAAAAATAAAAAAATATAGCTTGTAATTTATGGACGTAATTGTACTTGAAAATATGTTTTATTTGAATTAAAGTTTAAATTCTATCACTTTAAAAACAATTATTATTATTATTATTTCAAATAAACCTTCAAAGAAGACGAGATTCTCAATTTAAAAACTTTATTTACAAACGCGTGAACAAAACGCGCGTCTGCAGCGACCTCTGCTGGAGGATTCTCTCACCTCTACGTGTCCAAGTAAGAATAAAGTAGTAAATTAAGGTTAAAAGCCGCAATAAATGCCTCGTTTTCTTTCTTACATTATATATATTTTTTATGATACGGTCAAGACAGTGAAACAATGAGTCATCTAGGTGGAAGTGTGTATGTTTTTATAATTATAATAATAGAGCAGTACATTATAAAAATGTATCTATAACTCTACTGCAGCAACTTGTTATTTTTTTTAAATATAATAATATGGATTTAAACCCAAAAAGGTTTGTTAAAAACATTATGCAATTTTAAATTAACTTGTTTTCTGTTTTGACACATACTAAATATTGTGTAATGAAGGTTGAGTTTTGTACGTTTTTAGAATAATAATTTAGGACTTTAAAAGCTATAAATTAAAGCTATACAAACAACAAATGTAAAAGATTGTGTCATCTAGGCGTTTTTATGATGATTTATCCTCCTCTGCACCACCTTTTTTTTTTATTATATGGATTTAACATTTTTTTATATAAAAAGTAAAATCTATTTTATCTGAATATCTAAATAAGTTCTGTAAAACATTTTGGCAAAGCTATAAATTAAAGCTGGAAGTTTCTATGTTTTTATTATAATCATTTAAAAAAATAGTTTGGGTAGAAAAACTTTATTCTCTGCACCATCTTGTTTTTGTTAGTAATATGGATGATATTTTTGTATATGAAGTTTAAAGTTTAAGTGGAGACAAATAAGTTCTGTAAAACATTATGTAAAGCTATAAATTAACATTAAAAGACACAATAAATGCCTTTTTATCATTTTAGAATTATATATTTTAATTCTATGGTCGAGAAAAGTAAAATATTAGGTAATTAAATGTTAGTTTGTTAATAATGATGCAGATTTCATCGTCATTTAGTGAATGATTTAATACATAAAATTTGATTTAACACATTCAGAAAACATAAACCAAAAATATTTCAACCCTTTTTTCAAAAAGAAAGTGTATATAATGTAAAGTGACATCAGAAAATTGAATTTAACTTTTAAAACGATGATACTTTTTTTTAGTACAAACAAATGCAACCATTCCATAGAAATGATTTAATTTAATTATTTGAAATGTTAAATTAAAGCGTTCAATATTATGATGGCACTGATTTACTTCCATAGAAGTGTAAAAAAAACATGGTGTAGGAAAATATAAAAGTAACAAAAATATACCAAAAATAATGCTTTTAAAATAACCATGCACTAATAAACTACACAAATATAGTGATATGTACGACGCTAACAAGGTAATATCTGGAATATAAAAATCTTCATAACGTCACGTCGTCGACTCTTTCCTTCACCAGTTACAGGACATCTCCGAGGCGGCGTTGCTATGGCGACGGGTGCGGATGGGGGACCAGCCGAACTCCGACTGAGCGTCGTCGACCACCTGACGCCGAGTCCAGTGGTTTCTGGAACCTGCTCTGCCGGTCCAGGCTCGAGGTTTGGGATTCATCTGGACCAGGAACCACACAAATTATTATTGTTATTATTATTATTATGGTCTCATGTGTCGTCATCGTCACCTGAACGAAGACGGACGTGTTCATGGTCAGCGTCTCCGCTCGCTCCGTCATGTGCTCCAGCCACTCCGTGTGGTTGTTGATGGCGTGAGAAAGATCACAGTTGCTCTGCGGACAAAAGACTCGTCGTCAGGTCGACCCCCTTGAAGGTGGGACTTGCTCAAGGGCAGGAGTTTTTTACCCCCGACACGCTCTCTTTGAGCTCGATGGCGGCGAGACGAATGTGCTCCAGTTTGTCGATCTGCTCCTGGAGACGGTCGTCCAGCTCCTGCATCGCCATCAGACTCTCGTCCGGTCGGACCCGCGACTTCCTCGACATCCTGGACTTTCGATGAGCGTTTTTAATAGAACGACACACTTTTATTTCTCTCTTCAAATCTCCTTCTCCGTTATCTATGATTTTACTTTAGATTTTTATTTAGTTTTAAGTGTTTAAAATTCATATGAGGGTTAAAATATCAACTTTTGTCAGAGTTTATTTAGATTTAATGCACTTTAATTACAATTTAACTTATTTTTTTGTTTTTTTAATCACTTGCCTGCTGTATTAAAATTAACTGGCAAATTAACTAAGTATTATAAAAGTAAAACCTCAAATGTTGAAACGTTTTTAAGCATTGAATTATATGTTGTTGTTTTTTTTATTATTATTATCTATATTAACAACTGCATTTTTTATCTTATTTTAATGTTTTCTAAATTAATTATTTTATTTACACATAGAGTTTGATTTCCTAATTCCAATAACTTTAAAATTCATTTTCTAAAGTCAATATTTTCTAATCTGTAGTCTATTAAATTCGATATAAAAATGTTGGTATAATAGTGTCACCAGACATTATCAATAGAAAACGACTTGATTGTGTCGCATGATTGGCTGAGAGTTCGATCAAGTATCTCGGTGCTCTGTTGGTGTTGTCTGGCGGAACTTTTATAGCAACATTTTTATATTGAATTCGAAATACTATGACTGTAAAAGTAAAGAATTTAGAATGATAATTTTTGAATTATAGGAATTATCATATCAAACTCTATGTGTAATGTCTCTTTTAATTCAGTATAATAATTAAATATGTACTTATTCAACCTTTAAATTTACAAATTATTGAATTGAATTATTTTTCAAAATATATTAAATTAAATGAAACATTTCAATAAAAATGTCAGCCTTTCAAATGTTAAATTTACCCATTAAATATTCTGATGACACTAATATAATTCATACTAAATGTCTTGAGTAAAAACACATGAACCTTTTAATTTGACACCAGTTTAAATTCCAGAAAACAAACGTTAAACTATTTTGTAAAATGTTCTCTTTAAGTTTAAGTTCGGCTTCATATTATAGAGACTTTGGATTCAGTGACTAGAGAAGAAGAAACACTAATTTAGGTTTTTTTTAATCATCGAGGACTTTGACCCTTTTTTGCAATCAACATTTTGTTTTACTCTTTTCTTCTTCATAATTCTTGTCTTTTTCCTTCATCATTTCTTTTGTATATTCTTTAACTTGTTACTCTTAGATTAAGGTTTTTGTTTTTTGACAACATTCGCATTAATACCATAAATAAATAGAGTTAAAAATTGCCAGATTTGATTGTCTTAATGAAAATAAAACTACAATAATGAAATAAATACTCGCTACATCATCATTTTCTTATAATTAATTGTATTTATTTTGTACAAAAATGAGAAAAAGAAAATATTCAGTTTAAAAAAATGTTGAAATTGTGAAAATATCAACATATCAGCAGCTTATTTAAGATACTTTGTCTCCTTCTGTAAACTTTAAATCAAGACCTGCTCAAAAATAAAAACGATATTTAATAAAAGAAAACATTATATTAAGTTGCAACAGAGAGAACTGCTGATAAAATGCAACATAGATTAAATAAACTAAATGTATTCGTCATATGTCACTGCAACGAGAACGAACCATTATTGTCCACTAGGGGGAGACAACAACAACAACAAAAATAGTCTTGTTTACTTAATAAACTAAAAACACGAATAAAAAGTGAAACAACGATTTAATCGAACGTTATTTAGTGTTAATAGTTAATAGTTGACGAGGGTTAACGTTGCGTCTGCAACCACGTGACCACGCGGTTAACTAGCGACACCAACTGTTAGCTCGAGCTAAAGTAACAAAAGAAAACATTGAAGTTTTTGCTAAAAACAAACGTTTTAAAAAAAGTTATAGAGATTTCAATGGACAGCGAAGACTCACCTGGAACCGCCAAGTTCTTCCTGCAGACACGAGACGAACCTCTTCGTTCAGACAAGAATCTTTTGTCCCAAAAACATCCCTGGAATTTGACACTTGTGACGTCACTCACTCCCACCCACAGGTGCGCGATTTTAAATATATTTGTATATACAGTATTACAATTTCTTTGTAAGAGAAATCATAAAGTTAAATAAAAGGAAAAAAATGTACCTTTAATTTTTGCATATGTTCTGAATAAAAGTGGTTTTTATTTAGACGTTTAAAAAACTTGAACCACAACCGAGTTAATATATTTAAAATATAAGTCAGTTTAGGTTTTAATGTTTGAATCTCTTCTCGTTGTCGGTCGTTCGTGATTTTTATAAAGGTTTATTTTAAAGGAAATGGGCGTCGAAGAAATAGAAAATGAAGGGGATTTATTAAGTTTAGTTCACATTTGTTTCTTGACTATTTCGGTCAAGTTTTCGACAAACAAATCGTGAAATAAAAGAATAAAAATCTAACTATCTATCTAACTATATATATATATATACACACACAGAAAAGACCATCTTGTTGTATCTCTGCCAAACCAGTGAGTTTATTTTCATAGACTTTTATTTGTGAAGTTTTTAGCTGAAGAAAATCTGAAGAAAAAAGTAAAGCCAGCATTAAACCGGTCTACGGTGCAAAGGAAAAGTCGGGGCCTGCGGGCCTAATGGACGTATTCTTTGTAGAAATGAGGTCATTAATTAATTAAAACACGTTTATAAAAAATATAGAACTCGCAGTAGAAACAAAAACAATAAGTATTTAAAACAAAATCAAGATGCCGTCATACTCTCCAATACATTGTCGATTTGGATCGTGGTTCGTGGGCCAAATCTGGCCCGCCGAGTCTTTTTATCTGGCCCTGCCGGATGGTTGGTTGAAAATCAAAGTAGATGAATGTTGATGTTGATATGGTGAGCTGTACAGATGACGTTTGAGATAAGAAACGGATAAATGGAGCCCAAAAGAATGGAAAAAATAAAATAAAAATCACTCCTAAGCAAGTAAACCTTTTGTTTTGCACGTGACTTAAATAATTTGGCTCCTTTTTTGATTGATTTCAAAACTCCTGCAGACGTTTTTCGAGTAAAAAATAAAAATATTAATTAGGAAAATGAGGGGATGAGCCAAGACTCTTAAAAAAGATAAATGCATGACATCATCATCTATGAACCAGTCGACACACTTCTTCAAGGGCCTTCTGCAAACAAAGATTTTAATATGACAACGTGAGACACAGATCTTCGATACATCTTAGAAATCACAACTGCTTTATTTCATTTTCTTTCAATAAGCTCTTTTTTTTTTTTAAACTTTAAACAAGGGAGAGTATTGACCAAATATCCGAGAGGATCAGGTGGATAAATAAAGGTTCCTGTGAGGGGGAAACAAACGGATCCAGAAGGTATAAAAAAAAAAAAAAAGAAAAATCGCGCAAACACTTCCAAAGCCGTTTTTGAAGAACACCTTAAATTGAACCGTTACTCCGTTGTACACAGTGCCACAAAGAAGAGACTCTCGTCTGCGCACACACACTCACGCACACACACACACACACACACACACACCAGCAAGTGTCGTCAAGCGTCATGTGATTTCCAACATCAGTGTCCATTACAAAACAAAAACAAAAAAAAAAAAGCTTCACATTGTTCAAACATTTAAAAAGTCCTTCGACTGGAAGCTGCTGCTGCGGCGTCACAATGAAAGAAGGCGGAAGCGAAAGATCCAGTGAAGAAGCGTTTGATCGATACTGAACTGGATACATTTGGACCCTGATCGCTGCTGCGGGAACTGGATTCTTAAGAAACCTCGGAACCGGCTACTTATGAAGGGCGGCGACGGCGCAGGTTTTTTCTTTTTTTATTTTCTTCAAAATCCACGTCCAGATCGCTGAGGTCGGGACAGTTCGTGGTGGAGGGTTTTAAGGGGTGGTGGTGGTGGTGGGGGGGGTGCCGGGGCGTGGTTGGCTGCAAGTCTACATCACATGCTGCATCGATGCCAGTGAAGTTCACGTGGAAGCGACAAGATTTTGGTAAAAACATCCACAAAAAAAAAAGAAGAAAAAAGTCCCGACGCAGCTTTTATTTTTTTTTTAATTTCCTGTGCTTCACTCCTGCCGCGCCGACATGCAACGATGTCTCCTCGAATAAAAGTTCAGGGGTTAAAAAAAAAAAAAAGATGAATAACATTTATTTATCAGCAAAAACAACAGAGAGAGAGAGAAAAAAAAAGTGCCCCACTGCATTTTTTTTTTTAGTTTGTTTAAAAAGTACCGACGAGGTTTGGAGCGTCGGCTTCGGTCCGAAGGCTGGAGTCCGTGAACACGGAGGACGAACAGTTTGGCAAAAGAAAAAAAAAGAGGAAAAATAAACGACTCGTCATTTTTTTCCTCTTTTTTCCTCACTTCAGAGTTAAACGCAGAATCTCTTCTCGTGGTCACTCTCCCCGTACAAGTGACAAATAAATTAAAGAGGACTTGAAGATTCCTGCTTAAAAGACTGTGTCTATATTTATATTCATATATATTTATTTATAGATCTCTACACGTGGTGTGACGTTATAGTGTCCGGGGGGAGGGGGGGGGGGGGCTGGTGGTGGTGACGAGGGGGTCCGGACTCAAGCCTCCACTTTGACCGCCGGGGGTTTGATGGCGCCGCTGCGAGCGGGTTTGACTTGACCGGCGGCGGCGGCGAGGGAGTCCTGCAGGGTTCCGCTCAGAGTCCCAGACGGCGGCTTCACCTCCAGAGCCTTGCGTGCGTCTCGCATGTTTTTACTCTGTTGAGAAGAGTCCAGATTTTAACTTTTTTTTTTTTTACTCGCGTGTATCGACGAGGCTTCATGAAACAGCGGATGAGGTGTCGCGATACAGTGTCTTTATTTTTGAAAGATGGAAATGATCCATTCATTTATTAGATCAGAACCAAAGATTATAAAGAGTGACAGCTAGTGGTCTTTCAAAAAATGAACACACTGCATCATGATACCTCATGTTTCATGAAGCCTCACCGACACATCACACTAAATACAGTCAACGTGTAGCACAAGTCGCTCTTTGACACAATAATTGTGTTTTAATTTTTAAAAGATCATGAATAATTGTTGCCTATGGAGACAATTTAACTAGCATGTAGTGACGAGGCTTCATGAAACAGCGGATGAGGTGTCGCGATACAGTGTCTTCATTTTTGAAAGATGGAAATCATCCAATAAGATTATAAAGAGTGACATCTAGTGGCCTTTTCAAAAATTAACTCACTGCATCATGATACCTCATCATCTGTTTCATGAAGCCTCACCGACACATCACACTAAATACAATCGACGTGTAGCACAAGTCACTCTATGATACAATAATTGCATTTTCATTTTTAAAAGATCATAAATAATTGTTGCCTATGGAGACAATTAAACTCGCATGTATTGACGAGGCTTCATGAAACAGCGGATGAGGTTTCACGATACAGTGTCTTTAATGGATAATTTCAATCTTTCTAAATAAATAACTGGATCAGAACCAAAGATTATAAAGAGTGACATCTAGTGGCCTTTCAAAAATTAACTCACTGCATCACGATATCTTATCGGCTGTTTCATGAAGCCTCATCGACACATCACACTCAATACAGTCAACGTGTAGCACAAGTCACTATGAAACCATATTTGCATTTTCTTTTAAAGAAAATCACCAATAATTGTCGTCTATAGCAACAATTTAACTCACACAATGTGTTCGATTTGAGACAGAAAACCTACAATTATTCCAAAATACTCGCGTTCCTTTAAAACAAGTCCTTCATTTATTACCAATAATATTTTTTTTTAGTTGTAGATGAACATAATTTACATTCTAATCTTGAAATGTTCTCATTTGTCGCACTTAAAAACCTCAAATTGTCAACAAAAAAAAACGACTTGATGCGCCTTACAGTCGGAGAAATACGGTACACAAAGATACAAAGCCGGTGTTCCTCAAGGTTCTGTCCTTGGTCCCATTTTTTTTTATTATCTAACTCCTTCCCCCACCAACATAAACAGTTCCTCAATCTATTGATCAAACTCTTTAAATTCTAAAAATTTTGGTATATTAAAAGGGCTACAAATTAAAAAAAAACCTGAAATTAGAACATTTTCAATAGAATTATTAGAATTAGAACAAGATACTTTATGTGTAAAAATCCTTTTGAAAATATTCAATTTTTAAAAATCTGATGATTAAAGAAAATAAATAAACAATTCAATAACGTACAAATTATTAACTTCAATTATTAAATAAAAGACTAATTCCAACTTTCAGTATTTAAATGAATACTTTTAATTACGAAAAAAACCATTAAATGCTTAAAAAACATAACATTTTTATAATATTCTGATGACGACACATGTGCAGATATCACAATAAAAACACCATCATTTAAAAGTCGTCGACATTCACATGCGACACATTTATTGAAAAAGTGAAGAGAATGGATGAAATCAAATTACCTATATTTACAGTGGGTGGCTCACCTTCATGCCATCCTCCGGCCCTTTAAGAGAGGACTCGGGGGCAGAGGGGGGCACGGAGTGGGAGAGGTCGCGGCCGGGGTTGGGGTAAGGGGGGGAGCGGATGATGACGGGTTTGTTGACCTGCATGACAGGTCTTTGGATGGGGTTGGGGAAGGGGCCGGTGGTGGGGGGCCGCATGTGCATCACCATGCTGCCCTGAGCAGGCTGCACCTGGGGGGGGGTGGAGGGAGGAGGAGGAGGAGGAGGAGGAGGAGGAGGAGGAGGAGAAAGAGGAGGAGAAAGAGGAGGAGAAAGAGGAGGAGGAGAAAGAGGAGGAGGAGGAGAAAGAGGAGGAGGAGAAAGAGGAGGAGGAGGAGGAGGAGGAGGAGAAAGAGGAGGAGGAGGAGAAAGAGTGTGTTAACAGTGTTGCACATCAATCGTCTTTGGTCAAAAATCGAGACTGTAAGGCTCAAAAAAAAGGATCAAAATGTTGAATCACGATTATCGACTATTCATGTCTGCAGTCATTTAAGACGCACACGAGTCACGTTCACTTATTGATCTTAAAACGTGGATCATCGGGTCAGTACCTGCTGAGCGAAGTGTGGCAGAGGTCCGAGAGGTCCGGACGGTTTCCCGCTCGGGCTGGCAGATCCAGGCCTGGTGAGGACAAGGTTTTCAGTTACACTGAAATATCGCAGTATCCATTTTTTTAATATAAATTATTAAATTGGTTGTGGTTATGGTTAATATTTTAATAAAGTGTGTATAAAATTATTATTTTTTTAATTTACAATTAAAATGCTAATATTAACAGCATTCTTTTCATTTTTTTTGCTGCGATTAAACTTCCGGCAGCTAGATGGCAGCATTCACTACGTCCTCTGCAGCTAAAGAAACAATCAAATCCCGGCGATGACTGAGGACGAGAGGATACAGTGACTCCAGCAGCTTTTAAAGCTGATGTTTGGACATATTTTGGTTTGAAAACAAATGAAAGCAGTTACGACTTTGTCAAGAGTCATGCGGTCTGTAAATACTGCAACACCAGAGTCAAGTACTCCACAATACTACACATATATACTTACTACTTGTAAGTATATATTGACAACACACACTTCTATTGGCTGATCAAATACACATTGATTTCTTTAAGCACTTTTATTTAATTACTGGTCTATTCAAATATTCATTTTTGTTAATAAAAATATTAAATTATTGAAGTGATAAGTGAAGTTTATTTTCACTATTGTCTGCACTTACTAAGTTTTAGTTTTCAAGTTGTGTATTGTTTGTTATTCATTTTCCTATAAAGGTTGTTTCATTCAGTATAGTTGTTTTGTTACTTCAAAAGGTGTGATCAAGAACATAAATAATAACCAGTATCATGAGTGATGGAGGACAGAATCCACTGCTCATGTCTTCTTCTCACCTGTAGGACCCAGACAGTCCCGGAGAGTGATTTGGTTTGTCGGAGAACTGGAATCCTTTCATTTCCATCTGGGATCCCTGAGAAAGCTGCGAGGAACAAAACATTAGACCCTCCTTTGACCTCCAACAGTAATAAACGTGGACACTGGACTCACATCTCTGCCGCCGGGCATGACGGGGGGCTGCGATCCGGGCGGCATCATCCTCCGCCCGCCCACCGTCAGGTTCTGACCCTGCTGGAGATGGACCGACTGCGGGAGGATGAGGTGCTGCTGGGCGGAGCCGTAGCGCAGCTGCGAGGCGGCGGGGAGCGGCATGGTCACCTGGGGGGGGGGGGTTTTGGATCTTGAGATGGTGGTTCTGACACCAGAGGGGGGTCTGGGTCACTCACCTGGATGAGCTGAGAGTCCATCAGCTGGGAGGAGCCCAGGCTGGGCCCCTGGTTCATGGGGCTGTCGTACACCAGCTGCTGGCTGCCGTTCATGGGCTGGTAGTGAGAGCCGGACTGAGACTTGACCAGGTCCGAGTGCTGCATCCCGGCGAAGGCAGAGTACGGAGCTTTGAGAGGACCCCCTCCGGACAAGACCATGGGGGACCCCTGAGACAGGTTATGATGCATGTAGACCTGCGACCTGCAGCCAGAGAACACTTTGAAACAACACTGGCATGAACCAAGTACTATGTACACACAACAAATCTGTAGACACACACGCACAACTATCAGAAAGTAACACACAACACATATGTAGACACACAACAAGTCTGTAGACACACACACACAAACTGTCAGCATCCCACACGACAACACATATGTAGACACACAACAAGTCTGTAGACACACACGCACACACACACACAACTGTCAGAAAGTAACACATCTGTAGACACACACGCACAGACACAACTGTCAGAAAGTAACACACAACGCACGACGCACATACACAACGCGTCTGTAGACACATATAACACATTTGCAGACACGTGCACACACATCATGTCAGCAGTCACACACACAAACCCATCTGTAGACCCACACAAACAGAAAATGTCAGCAGGTACACACAACAACACATCTGTAGATTCACAAAAACACACACACACACACACCAAGTCAGCTTGCACACACCACACGTCTGTAGACACACAACACACCTGTAGACACACGCACAATACATCTGTAGACACACACACGCAAAAACACACAATCCACCACCTGTAGACATCTTTAAACACAACACAATTGTAGGAACACAATACATCTGTAGACACACACACAATACAAACGTAGAAACACAACCTGTGTGTGTTGAAGCATGAGGAGGGGGGTCAGTACCTGAAGGGGGGGATGGAGTTGAACATCTCCTGGGACTGAGAGACAGGAAGTCCACCTCGCAGACCCAGCTGGGCCTGAGCCTGGAGGGACGTGTGCAGAGAGATGGGGATCTGCTGAGCTGCAGCCTGAGGGTAGAGACACCATGAGGACATCTAGTCACACGGAAACATTTCAGTATGTGTGTGTGTACATGTGTGTACAAGTGTGTGTACCTGTTGGTAGGTCTGTTGCTGGGTCATGTTGGGAGGAACAAGGCGTGGCTGGCTGGGAAACACGTGACCGTCCAGATAAAGAGGTGGAATATGACTTCCTAGAGTGAAAGAAGCAAAACATCCTTTAAAAAAATTAATTTGTGGAAGTTTTGTTGTTCGACTTTGAACGTCCAGTTAAACACAATCATCGTAAATAAAATAAATGAGACATTACTTTATTTGTCCCTCAGTGTGTGTTTGTTTTTACAGCAGCAAGTTCACAGTCATAGAAAAAGATGAAACATAAATATTGTATTTTATCCAATTTTGAACTGTATGTTTAATCCAATATATAACGTAATAATTATAGAATTATAGTAATACAATAAATAACAAATTATATTACACTATGGCAATAATAGTAGTGCAAAAAACACAACACAATTCCGAAAAAAACACTAGTAAAGTTCAAATATAGCACAAAAGTATGCTGGAGGGATAGTTTTTTTTTTTTATTAAATAACCTGACAGCAGGGGGCAGGAAAGAGCAGCAGAATCTCTTCTTCCTGCAGCGCTGATGAGCCTGAATTAATGATTAAATTTTAATACCTTAATAGTCGACTTTGATTTCCGGTGCCATTATTAAGTGGAGAAATCCAGTAACATTTTTGGTTCTTTTTTTGAATTCTGACTTTCACAAAGAAAAACAGCTGGATATAGCACAAGCATACCATGTAAATAAACCCAGGAAACAAGCAAGTAAAGAATATTTGAGGAAAATGTCATCTACCCCACATTAAATAATATTCATTTTTGGTGTCAAACTCAATCAGGGGCCAAATTAAACGTGTATTTATTAAACAGGAAGTATGAATGTCATGGAGATAACCGATATAAATTGGGCTCCAAAATGTAATTTAATCAATCAATCAACATCCTTTCTTCAGCATCAGCTCTTAGATCATTTCTGTCCCTTATCTTAGTCGCTGATGTTGTTAGTCTCTAGGGTCGTTTAAAAATATTGATACAGCGATTTTTGGCTTGCAAATTATACTTAAGGTAATACCTTGGTTTTTATATGGTTTATATTAAATAAAATAATTCTATTTTTTCCAATTAACCTGAACTATTCATGCAGATTGTTTATCGTAATGTTGCAATTACACTGCAGCAGTCATAACGTCCTCTGAAGCTAAATTAACATTTATTCCAGCGGCGACTGAGGATGAGAGGATGCATGAATATTTTGAAAGCAGTTCAGCTCTGTCAAGAGTCACGTGGTCTGTAAATTCTGCAACACCAGAGTGAAGCACTCGACAAAACTACAAATATACCATGGATACTACAGTATCGCAATATATTGTATCGTTGGCCCTGTATTGTGATATATACTGTATCGCCAGATTCTTGCCAATACACAACCCGACAGGTCAACAACATGAACAACAATCAAATTCAAGCACATCATCTGGTGGGCCACAGACCAGACCCCTGGTCATGTGATTAAAGAGAAAGGAGACGTACCTTGCATGGACATGGAGGGGGCGACGGAGGCCACAGGCATGGGGGGCATGGACACGCCTCCAAAAGAGCTGTAGCTGACGGAGGAGCCCACGCTGCAGGGAGCCTGGACGCCGGACGACACTCCCCCGGGAGACCCCTGCTCCGGGAGCGACTGAGAGTTCTCCCAGGCTTTACGAGCCGACTCCATCTGAGGGACCAGTTCAGTTTTTTACTCTCCATGTTCGTTGAAGGGCGGGAGTGGAGTCTTACCTTGAGGGTGAGGTCGGCCGAGGGGAAGGAGATGGGGTTGAGGTTGATCCCCGGCTGCAGGTGGTTGGAGCGCAGCATCGGGATGCTCTGGTTGAGAACCGTCTGTTTAACGAACTACGTGTCAATCAACACAAGTCAATCACGGGCCACGGCACCAAAGGAGGATCTTTTCCTGAAGTGGACTCACGTTGGTGGCTAGAACTTCCTGGATCTTGTTGACCTGACTGGACACCGGCACCGTCACCGAGCCCTGCGCGAGGCTGAAGTCGGAGTCTTTGGCGCTGACCCCAAACTCTATGGGGGGCACGGGGAGGACGTTGTCCACGTGGAGGTCCACGCCGTTGACCGGGGTGATGGGACCGCTCCCCTCCAGGCGGTCCACGCCTTCGGATCCTTTGCGGTGCTTGAGCGAGCGCTCGTTCCCGATGGGACCTGGTTTGTGCTGCTCTTTGCTCTGCTCCGGACCCGCGTCCGAATCCTGGAACCACGAGCACAGATCGACACGAAGGACACGGTGAGAAGGAGTCCAGCAACACTCTGCACTTTAATGGCGTTTACCTCAGAGTTGGGTTCACTTCCTGTGTAAGACACTTGCTTGGTCCACGAGTCTCCGCCTGAAGACTGCACTGACAGAGCTGCGACAAGACGACAATATTGTGTTTAAATAAAGACATTTTCAGTCGCACAGTGCTTTAAAACTACATTAATAATACACACATCTCACATATTTGAGGACACAAAATCATTTGTAAGAAACTTGTCTCAGAATATTGATCATCTAATGATATAGATTTAAATCCGTGTGGTGATGGCGTGATGGACAGATCAGTTTATTTCAGTGACTTAGTTAAATTGAATCTATTTAATAATAAACAAAATATTATTTTCTTTCAAGTCATGTAGCTCACGGTCAAAACTGTGATTCTTTAGTTTAAAGCTTCTTGTTATTATAGATTGTAATGAAAGTGTTTTGCAGCTTCGCTGTATTATGTAAATTGAAAAGATAATAAAATTGAGATATTTTTTACTGCTCTTTACTAGTTTATTAGCAAATACAAAATTAAATTGCATATATTTCATATATAAATATATTTTTCTTTTTTCCCCCTGAAAACATTTTGGAGTGAAAAATTGAACAATGCTTAAAATAAATAAATAAATTGTACTAAGTCTAATTAATTAGGTCGTGATACAATGATATATTGCAATTTCTTTTTCTTCACAAAACTGTATTGACATCCAACAGAACCGTATCTTCTTTCCCCCCCAAAAAAATATAAAAACATTTTTTTAAATCATACTTTAATCTTTTTTCAGTTAGGTATTAAAATACTATTATTTAAGAAGACATCATGTCCTCTGCAGCCAAAGGAAGAATTATCCTGCAAGATGACTGAGGACGAGAGGATACAGTCGACTCCAGCAGCTTTTAAAGCTGATGTTTGGACATCTTTTGGTTTGAAAACAAATGAAAGCAGTTTGGTGGCAGTCATGTGGTCTGTGAATTCTGCAACACCAGAGTCAAGTACTCGACAATACTACACATATATCCTTGTTACTACAGTATCACTATTTATGGTAGCATTGACCCTTTATCTAGAAACGAATCATATCACCAGATTCCTGACAATACTCCTGTTCTATACTAGAATTGATCTCTAAAATTGGTATAAAAAAAAAAATGTATCGTTCAGGAACTACTTTCGAAGTGAAGGTATAGAAGTACAGGTATTGAAAAAGTTGATATCCATCCATAGCAAACACACAGAGCAGCGAGAGAAGGAGAAGAACTTCACCTGAGCTGTTGGTTTCCCAGATCTCCGTCCCCAGGTTGTTGGAGCTGAGTTGCTCCTCCTGCGGATCCATGACGATGCCCCCCTGCTTCTTGGCAAAGCGTGGTGGGATCTTGGAGGCGAGAGATCGGTTTTTCACCGAAACCTAGGAAAGATTTAAGGATTAAAAAAATGAATCTTAAATTCCATTGTCAGTCCAGGTACCTGAGCAGACTGCTCCTTCCTCCTCCGGTCATCCTCCTGCGGGCGTCTTTGTTTCTTGGACAGGGCATCTTGGTAGCTGTCTGCATTGGACATTGGTCCACCGGAATTTTCATCAACTACAGAAAAGTTAGACACAAATGAGATGTAGCCGAGAGCTGCCTCGCAGGTTTGATCAAACTTTCTCACTTGAGTAGCCGCTCAGCTCATACTGGGGCAGCGCTTCTGACAGGTCCGTCTTCACGGCTCCTGACTTCAGATCCTTGTCCAATTTCTTCCCGGAGGCGTCGCTGGGATCCCTCTCCTCTGACTGCTCGATGTTATAGATGGGACTCGACTCATCTGGGCTTCTGCTACAGAAGGAAGAAAGCATTAGGATGCATCTTTATATTAGGGTTAACGGAGAAGATTTCATTTTGTAACTTGGGTTTTAGAGCATGCCGAGGATATGGAAGTATATCAATTTACAATTGAAACCTTAAATTGAAATGAATAATTTAATTTAAAAATGTCTATATTGAAAGGTTGACATTTGTTTATATTGGGTATTTGAATTCTACAAATGTTTTCTTTATTTAAAATGGTTTTTTTTTGAATGACTAAATATTTATTTAAATTAATTATTCTTTGGAGAGTTTGACATTCCAATTATTATTTTATTTTCTTCAAATTTCTTAATTTATTTACTTTTGAGTTCAATTTAAAATGTAGTTATAGTACTTTCACCACCTTTAGCTGAAATGTATTGAATTTAAAGGCTACAAAGTAAAATGTATTACATTTAGAAAATGTATTTTCCATTTATTGGATGTGTCATTTTTTTTTAGATATACAAATCTTTTGATACAACTATATATAAAAAAGAGATTTAACCTTTCAATACTGAAATCATTGAATTAAAATATTCAATGCTTAGAAAAACAACTTTTCAATGCATTTTGTAAGGTGGCACAAATATACTTCCATAGAGATTTGCCTGGCAAAGTTGCTTAGTAATGATTCAATAACAATTTAAATCATAACTCACTACTTCTTGACTGACCTCTTGCAAGACCCATTTTGCCAACTGTCGCTCCGGTTCCCGGTGCTGGACGGATTATCCCCCGTCCGCCCAATCTTTCCCGTCTCGAGCAATGACGATTCCCCTTTACGGTTCTGTCGTTCCACCAGCGGCCTCTGGCTGGAGAAGCTCCTCTTGGACAGTTCCCTTTTCTCAGCAGATGTGGCGTCGTTGTGGCAGGAGTCGGTGGGAACCTCGGGGTGTCCCGGTGCAGTCCCAGGGCCTCCTCCGGCCCTTTTCTCCCTCCAGTCACCGAAGTCGCTGTTATCGGATCCACTTTCCCAGTCTTCCCCGGGCGCCTGCGGACCGGCTCGTGTTCCAGGGTAGTGGCTGCTTGGCCAGTTCTCTTCTCCGGTGCCCTTGGGGCGATTTGACCATGTGTTGGTGAAGTCTCCATTTAGGTACTCGTCGCTGGTCCACTGGTTTGATCCGGGTTCAAGGGTCTGGCGAAGGCGGCGGAATCGTGGCGGTTTGTCCTGGCGGGGCGGTCGTCGCCTCCTCAGCATCTGCCTGTCGGGGTTCTCATTATCGAAGAAGAACTCTCCTTCTCGCTCTTCGGTGCCGTTCTCCATAAAGGTGCCGGTGAACTTGGGGGGGTACTTTAGGGCGTCTCGGTCAGAGGGAGGTCTGCGGGTGTAGCCAGCCTCAGCTCCAGGACCATAACCGTTTTCTTGCAGAGGACCTGCGTTGGTGTTGAACTGTGGACCACGGCCTCTCCACGAAGGCATTTCTCTTTGGCCTCCAAAGTTTCGATTGTAGTTGACGCTCGTGTTCAGTCTGGGCGGCAAAGTCCGACCGCTGAAGCCTCTGCCTGCCTTGGATTTCTCTCTAGCTTCAATATTGGGGTCTTCAGTGTACATCTTAGTGGACCTCCATGACTCCCGGTCGGCTTTTCGCACCTCGCCAGATTCTACGTACGCCTCTCCGTTCTCCGATCCCTTCTGCCGCCGTCTCTTGGGCAGCTCTTCGTATTCAGATGTTTCACTTAAGGTCTCGCTGACGTTCCGTCTTCTGGGCTTCCCGCGCTGAAACTCGTCCACCACCACCACCACCTTGAGGTCGGTCGCGTGGGCTCGGCCTCTGCCGGTTCGTGGACCACTGCTGTTGCTGTTGTTGTAACTCCCTCTGAGAACGTCTCCACCTCGGCCCCCACGGTTGCCACCGCGAGGGTTGAATTCCCGAAAACCTCGACCACGTCCTCGACCGGATCCCCGGGCCCCTGCGAAGGCCTGCTCTTCATCGATGAAGATCCAGTTGTTGCGCCGTGGTGCTTGGGGATCCTGGCAGTCTCTGGCGGACTGGTTTTTCCTACTTTCCCAAACGCTCTCCTTGGGACCCTCGTCACAGAGGTTGCCAAGTGGTCTCTCTACTTTGGGAGGAGCCGGAGACTGACGCTGCTGCCTCTCTTCGTTTTGTTTCTCCACGACAGGCGAGGACCGGTTGTTTGCAGGTTGGTTATCCTTCTTCAAGTCATACACATTGGTGAGGACTTCCTTCTCCAGGCGGTACGGCACAGGTTTCTCCTCAGGCTCTGGTTTTGGCTTTTCATTCTCCTTGTCCTCCACTTTCAAAGCTTTGAGCACAGGCTTCTTAATCGGACCGGTTCGTCTGAGCAGGGTGCGTCCGGTGGTCTCGGACGGCTGGCTAATGCTGCCACTGGAGCAGGAGCTGAGCTCGGACCATTGACCGGAAGAACTGTTGACGCCTCCGTCTTGCTTTTGACATTCGCTTCTTCTCCAGGCGTCCCTGGGGGAGATCAAGTTCTCGTCGGGAGAATCGGAACCGTCTTTCAGATGCCGGTCGCGGGATTCTCTCTTTGAGAATTCGCCGTCTCCGTGAAGTTGGGAGCGACCCGGAGCGCCCAAGATCAATCTCTGTTCTTGGTGCTCCCTTTCTCTGTTTTGATAGGAGTGCTGGGGAAGGTCTTCTTGGGGCCGACTCAGAGCCTCACTGGCTTCATACGTGTCTTGCAGGGAGGAGGCCAGGTCAACACTGAGGAGAAAATAATAAAAACAATGAGGCATTAACATCAAGATGAGGACAAAGGTTTTATGTTGCACGATGGTCTTCTTTTTCTTTAAGCTGCTCTTTTCGAGGGTCGCCACAGCGAATCAACCTCCTCTAGCTAACCCTGTTCCCTGTATCCCCCTCTCTCACACCAACCAACTTCATGTCCTCTTTTACTTCATCCATAAACCTTCTCTTTGGTCTTCCAACCCCCAGCATCCTTTTACCAACATCCTCACTATCTCTCCTCTGTACATGACCAAACCATCTCATTCTGGGCTCTCTCACCTTATCTCTAAAACATCCAACATGTGCAGTTTCTGTGATTGACTCATTCCTAATCCTATCCATCCTCATCACACCCAAAGAGAACCTCAACATCTTCATCTCAGCTACTGAAGCAAATTCAGAGTATATGTATCCACACAGATAAGGGCAAGAAAAGATTTTCTGAATACATCAAGTTACTTTCTTAAGATCCAGAGACATGATGTAGCAAACAAACCCATGATTTCAAAGCATTCATTTTCTAAAGCAACGTGCATTTTCCTTTGCATTCAACACGGATTAGTAAGCAACAGTTATCACTGTCAATATATTTCCCGCATCAGCTTTATACTTTCCACCAAATTTCTTTCATCGAGTCTGACTAATGTAGAATAGTCTTATTTCACTTTCAACTTTATCATTTTTTTACATACATATACACAAAATTAACTAAAAAGATTTAGTCAGAAGTGAAAAATAGTGGTTTATTTCTAGCCCAGAAAACGCAGGTATTAATTAAAGATAATTCCCGAAGCTAATAAAATTAAAATCACCCCCTGCCAATGTTATGACATTTAAGTAACTTGGCCAGAAATTGTTCACGTTGGTGTAACACTACAATTAATTTAGACATCCGATTCAAACTGACCCGTCATCTGGATGACCACTCTCCGAGCTCTCGTGCTGCCTTTGGTACGGCGGAGTGAAGCTGCGCACTGGGTAGCCATCTTGGCTCCACACGGGATACGAATCGGAGGAGGCGCTTTTCCGATCCTGGTGGCTATTGGGATGAGTCCCCTCGTCGGAACCAGGACTGTGTAAGTGATCCTGATGCATCCCCATTTGTTGTTTCCCCATTCCTGTTGAGAAATCCCAAGTTATTTTCGATATTTTTATTTATTTTTTGTGAGCTCATTTGCATGTCGCCCACCTGAAGAATGGACACTTCCAGAGTAGTAGTCGGCTGCAGATCTTCCTTGAGGCACGCGAGGATCCATGAAGGGCGGCATCATCATCCAGCGGGGGTCGAAGCCGAGCACGTGTGGGGGGTAGTATCCCCGCTGAGTGTGGCTTGATCCAGACTGAGCTTGATGCGGGGGCTGCTGCCAGTTCTGCATCTTGTATACATGTTCCTAGGAGAGGCAAGAATGAAATGGAATTAAACTCAAAACCTTTGACACTGTGCGACACATACGATATTACTGAGGCAGTGGGGAATAAAATCATGAATAAATTTACCTGCTGCTGATGCAGCTGTTTCTGAAAGCGTGGCGGCACAGGGTTCGAGGGGTGACGCCCACCATAATCCCCAGAAGCAGAGGATTCTGGGCCGTCTTCTTCGCTGCTGCGATAGGCAGGGAAGCCCGATTCCTCTCTGTAACTGTTGCTCGGGGAGTTGTCCGAGGGACACTCATCTGTAGATCAACGTGGAATGAAATGTCGTTTCTCACTCGGCTAGATTCATTAATTTTTTATTATTCACTTACCTTTTGTGCTGTACTGCCAGTTTTCATGAAGCGCTTTGCTCTGCTCTCTGTTGGGAGACACAGGGATCACTTTGGCTTCCCCGTCTTTGGACCCGTCGTCGGATTTGGAGGTTTGCCTTTCCGTCTTCCCGAATTTCTCGTCCAGCTTTTTGAGTTTCTCGGCGCAGGCCGCTAATCTCTCCTCTTGTGCGCGTCGCTCTTCCTCCTCGCGGCGCTTGCGGGCTCTCTCCACGGCCTCCGACAGCTCCGGAGACACGTACTTGGCCCTGCCCGGGGGCTGAGTCTGGCGCTGGTGATCATCCTTGTCACTCAATTGGTCGCTGCGGTTTTTCTGCGGAGAAAACCGAGAGTGAATATCTGATTGGGTAACTTGTCGACGGTTTAGATGAACAAATTTCAAGTAAAAAAGATTAAATAAATCAGACTGAGTTACCTGTGTTTCTGCAGTGCCAAGTCTGCCGTTTGTTTTCCTAGCAGCTTCGTGCTGATGATGGTAAGAGTAACCGTCTTCGGGACCGTCACCTGAACTTGGGGATGATTGGCATTCCCGGTGTTTCTCCCTTTCACGCTCCCACTCGCCCCTGATGACATTTTTTATCAGCACAAATCAAGCAGATGTAACAATCTGAAGTTAATATGTTTTTGCAGAAGTGAAATCAATCTTACCAAATCTTGCTTTTATCAACGCCAGAGTGATCCTCTTCATCATCACTGAACTTCAGCTTCTCACTGTAATCCACTTCCTCGTGGAGACCTTAAGATAAAGAAGAATGGTCCAACTTCAGATTCTCAAGAGTGTTCTTCAGGCGTATAATGCCTCATAGGGATGTTCTTATCTGAAACTCAATGATCTCTCATTTTTGGAAGATCAGATTTAGTCACACTTTCGAAATCAGCAGCCGTCACAACATCTGTGACAACCGTCATCGAGTTCAGCGCCTCTAAAAATATTATGAAACTGAAGAGAAAACTTCAAACTTAGAATGTAGTCTTTGTCATTTTAAAGGTTAACACAGGCTGTTCATTAGCCCTGGCAGCTCCACAAGAATGTCTCATTAGCTTTTTTGTTGCAGCAACACCTTTAGCGTAAGCAAGAAAAACGAGAATCTTATTTTTATAAGATCATTTTAATGCTGTAAAGCATAAAATTAAAAATGTTTGTTTTTATATCACTTCTTTTGCATCGTTTGTTTAATGTTTTATGTTGTACAAACATATTTAAAGGAAGATGGAAAATCTGAATTGCAGATGAAGAGCAACTACAGTTTCTGATTCGTTTCTGGCATAAACCAGGAAGGAGGGGTCTGAAACTGACTCAAATTTTCCATTTGGTTAATATAAACCTTTTTAACTTAACTTAATCCACTTCATGTCAATGAACACACCACACTTGTGGGAGTGTTTACCACATATGGTCTTGTTCACTTTTAATTTGCAGTAGCTTCTCTTAACTTTTTATCCGAGGGGTGAGTTTGAAAAAGCTGTTGTTACGGCTCACAATTCAAGCCAGATGGATAAAGCACGGCGAGCTATTTTCATGTCAGGAGCAAAACTTTTTAACGGTTTGATTCGAGGTCTGAAATATGTGTACCAAACGGTGTGAGTCTGATCACAATATCAATCTTAGAGGCTTTATCTTTATCATCAGAATGTTCCTTCAACACCAGCATCTACATCTTATTGGAAGTCTCATAAAGAGGTACTAACCAGCCCAGCCGTCATCACACTCAGTATCCAGATCGTCGAGATCTTTCAGGTCGTCAGGATTGATGATGGCGGGACGCTGAGTTCTGTCACCGGGTTTGCGGATCGGCTGGGAACCGAGTCTTGGTGGCGCTCGGACAAATTTGTTTTCTCTCCTCACGTCGCCGCTGAGATTTACAAACACAAAATCAAAACCAAGCAAATGCTGAATCATTCATTGATGTTCTGTGAAGTAAGTGTACTTACTTGACCAGTTCAGGTTTAGTATAGTTTTGTCTAAACGAGAGTTTGTTGTCAAATCGAGCCGGGGCCGTTGCAGTAACGGGGGCTGGGTCTGGCCTGGTGGTCTCCTGGGATTCTTTAGAACACATCTGCCGAGACAAGCATGGGTGAGCAACGATCGATGAATCATATCATCCAAAGACAAAGAAAGAGACTCATACAAATGCAGGCAGCATGTCGTGGTAGACAGCAGTGGAAGTGTGCTGGAGCTGA
Source organism: Callionymus lyra (assembly GCF_982586985.1). Lineage (NCBI taxonomy): Eukaryota > Metazoa > Chordata > Actinopteri > Syngnathiformes > Callionymidae > Callionymus > Callionymus lyra. Next base: position 8,688,911 of record NC_141822.1, read on the forward strand.
TACTGCAGAGCGGTCGGGACGGTAGTTCTTCGTACGGGCTGGGCAGGTCGCAGAGAAATAGGCTCCTTGGAGTCCAGCCCCAAAGACGGAGCTGGCACGACGGTGGGCGAGGAGGCGGTGACTGTGGCGGAGGTGGGGTGGGATGACGCCGGAGGGGTTCCCGTCTCACCTGGGGCAGCGGGTTTAGCCTCGGGGTCTGCGAGCAGACCGAGGGTTGAGGGTTGAAGGTTCCTGCCACCACCTTCCCTCCAACTTGTTACATCTGGAAAGAGTGGAAAGAAGAAAATGATGGCTCACGAAAAACTCGTTTTTTTATATTTTCATCCGAAAATAATTATCAAATACAGTAGTCTTTTGTTTTTGTTATGTTTGGAAACTGTGCAATAAATAAAACATCTTAATAATAGTCACTCTAAAATAATAAAAATCATTCTAATTGTTAAAATGTAACAAAATGTACCACAACTTGCAAACATTTGCATGTTAGGAGCCATGCCCCTCAACAACTCTCTGTAGTGTTGACCTGAACAGATCCCCTGATCACCTGCTTTGCCGCCCAGCCAGCCAACCAATCACAGCCATCCATAACTTTTGACGTAGCAATACAGTATTGTAGCGACCAATTAGCAGTCACAAAATAGAGCATTTGTAGAAAGGCATCATAGGAGTTTATAAGTGGTAAAGTTTTGTTGTCGATTACTGCAGCTTGACACAATACATTTCAATATGTGGTACCGTGTGCATTAAAAAGAATCCGCAAAAGAGCAGGGCCGCAGATAAAGCGAAGCACTATCTGACCCAGAGCCCCAACTATCATTTAAAACTCACTTTGGGGGCGGAGGCTTGGTCCGGGCCCATACGACGGATCGAAGGCGCTTCTTTCCTTTCCAACTTTGTCCTGTTCTCCAGCTGCCTTTAGCGTCGGAAACTCCTCGTGAGAGAAGGGCTGCAGTCTGTTTGACACCCTTGGACCTGGGGTTGAGGAGCATGTGTTTTTTAATATGAACGTTTAGAAATACTAAAAGAAAAACTCACCATCTTGCTCTACTGCTTTTCCGTTTAGCTGGGCCCATTGCTTTGGTCCACTTGTGTTTGTGTTCTATAAAAAAAAAGAAGAAAAAAAACATTTCTATAATTCAACTACTTTATTTTATCTTCCTTCATACGACAGCATTTTAAACTGAAGATAATTTAATAACAAACATTTTGCTAGTACATGCTTGAGGTACCTTTATAGAGGTTAGTGTCATGTGCACGTTTTCATGCATTTCCTCAACCACATTACAAACATCTCAATCTACACATATAAATCAATCCATCGCCTTATCAGTCAAAGCCACGTAAAAGACAGTGACATTGTCAACTAAGAGGAAAAGTAAAGTTAGTTTTACAAGTTTTATTTCATTAAGAAATGTGGATAATAGAAACGACAATTTCCACGAGCATTTAAATAACAAGCAGTCCCTCCTCGTATTAAAACAGACAAATGTTTTTTTGTTTTTTTTTAATAAAACTATTGACAGGTCACACAAACCATTTTAAAGTGAAGCGGCTAAGAGTCGATGCTAATCCCTCAATACTTAAAAACATGTTTCTAGTCTCCCCCGGTGCATGAACTCACCTCCTGGCTGGCCACCGGTGAGGGCTTCTGAAGATTGGAGACAGATTTCTGTAAAGCCAGCTGTGGCTGCGACTCCTGCGGCTGTGGTGTTGATGCAACAGAACTAAAAGAACGGAGATAAATGCAGTTAATTTGATGAAATGCACTTCAAACGACTTCAAAAAAAAAACAGCAGCGCAATAAGACACTGCATACCTCCACCAAGGAGCTCATTTTACTTGATTTTCTGGAACTCCTGTGTTGTTCTCAGTATTATCTTGATCTTTAAAGTATATACTTTTTTGAGTATTGTTTTGATTGTTAAAGCGCTTTGTGACCCTGGTCTGGAAAAGCGCTATATAAATAAATATTACTTACTTACTTACAAAAACAAAGCAAATAATTGTCAATAAATCTACTTATATGATTAGAGAATTGACTCTTGATAAAAAAAAATATGACCAAACGCAACCTTTACCACGACAACATAAGGTCAGTGACACTTCTACATAGTCAAATAAACAATTACTGTCAACCACAGACAAGTGATTCAACTTCAAGCTGTGTTCAATAAGTCCAGTTATCTGTCATTACTGGTTCTTAACGGACTATGATCTCTGGCACATTTCTAAACAATCCTTCAAATGTCATAAAAATCCCCTCTGGAGTCTACTTTTTTTTTATGCAAAGTTTCCGGTCTTAATTATTACCTCTTTTGATCGGGTTGTTCCTGCTTGTTCGCCCATCCTGTACCGTCTTTGGGCACGATAATCACGTTTGGGTCGTTTCCTTTGTTTTCAGACTTCAAGCTCGGCAGGTGAGCGGGCGGGGGCATGCGCCGGGCTGTGGCCACTTTGCCAAGACTCTGTAAGCCATGTCGAGGAACTACAGGGAAAAAAAGGAGCCAGTTTTAAATGACGAAAAGGATTGAGCAGAATAATTTCACATCTTACCTGCGTTTTTCTGAGTTTCTATTGATTTTCCCTTGTACTTGTCAAATAGGCTGAGAGAGGAATACTTGCTTTTCCCATCCTTGGACTTGGTTATTTGCCCCAAACGATCGGACATTGCGATGTAATGTCATCTAGTATGGAAATTTTTATTTGCGCCTCTTCCCAGTGCCTCAGATTCTACAACGGAAAAAGCACAGTTTCAGTCTTCAGTGTGTAATAATTCTTACAGCTAATGATCAAATCTATGAGCTCATATCGAGTCGCAAAACCAGGGTTAACATTGAATTAGGGAGGGGAATTCACACACGTCACAAACTACATGCAACCATAAACGTGCAAATCTACATTTCTTTGTAACATTATCTGAGCCTGGGATAAACGTTCACAGCATTTTTCCACGGAAAACCAAAATGTAAACGGCTCGCCAGTGAACCATGAGGAAACCCCAGATTTGCAGCTAGACTCCCTGGTAATTACACACTGCAACAGAATGACGTTTGTCGTGAATAAAATATACATTAGTATAATAATCCTTTCACCACTAACTAATCCATCACCAAGTAACGGAACAAATTGGAGCGACTCATTAACATAAAACGATTTGCCAAGGAAATTATTCTGGCGGCGAATGAGGAGCATGTCTGGTCTGAACGCTCTTCATGGATGTATGGAAAACATGTTGTCATCATAGGAACTTTCTGACGAGTAATGTCTTTTTTATACCATATGTGGACGTTGTAAATGAGAGCTCAGCTCAGGCTATGATAGTAAGTCAGAATAATACAACAGGAGGACATCAGTCCTAGTCTTTATAGACAAGACTACGACATTTAAGGATGGAGGGTTGGCTTCGAATCATATTGTTTAGGGTCTAGTTTTGAAATGCGATGATAATTAAAGGTAGACAAAGTTTGTTATTACAGTCGCTACTACAACAGACAAACTATAACCTCCAGACCACATGAAAAAATCCTGAGTATTCATCCTATTTTCAAAGAAACACCTCTTCTTACGCCCATGTTTGAACAACAACTTTTGAAAGAATTTGAACAGCCAAACTGGTCATGACATCTCTTTGACAGCTATTCAAAACATGCATTTGTTTTACTTATTTTAGGTTATTGACGCAAGTCTCTGTCCGTTCAATACAATAATATTAGTTTGGTACTACACAAGCGTCATTCATAAATCAAATCACAATTTAAAAAAAACAATCATGACCAGGATTGAGTTATAATTTGATGGTGTGTCACACAAAATACAATTAACAATAGTCTATTGCAAGATACAAAGGAAATCAAAACAATTGTGAACTTCATGTTGCGTCGACTTGGTCAAGTCCACCCCAAGTGTCCGTGCATGCACACTTTTTTTTGTAGGAAAGTGGCACTACAAAACTATTTCAAACCAACTTGAAGTGTTTGGTCAAGTGACATTTCAAATCTCTTGTTTGCACAAAACATCCTACACAACATGATGCATTCTTTTGCATACATTCTGGGTTTTTAAACAATATATTTATTCACAAAGAAGCATAAAACATTAACTGTAGGTAAACTATCCAAGGGGATATAATCTAATAACGTTGATCTGGAGAATGCAGTTGGTAGTTTGAACATCATGTATAGTCGGAAGGTATTGCAGTACAAAAGTCAAGGTTGGCTCAATGTCTTATTTTGACAGGTGGCTCAGCGCAAGATTAAAAAAAGAATCATGGTTGCACGAGTCGACGCTGCCGAACATTCATCATAAAACACAGGTGAATATAAAATAACAGGGATTTGTCCGACACATTGTACAGTATATTCCAGGATGACTTAAAACATCCAACGACCTAAAACTACATCTTCTTTTTTGCCTTTTATCATCTGTATCACCAAAGCGACACAAATCTATAACTCAACACTGTTTTTGCATTTAAGATGGATGTTTACGTTCTTTCCAAATAATAAATAAAGGCTTATCGTCAGAATTGAATTATTATATTTTCACTACTGTAACTATAATCGTGACAATTTTTGTGTTGGAACATTCTATCCATCAGTGGTTTCAACCCCTTGATGTGATATTCTGCAGCCCTGTCTTTATTGTGCAGGCAGAGCCAGGGACACCAATTGTGTTGAACGTCAGAGGTTAAAAAACTACACATGTAACCAGATCAAATGTTATCATCGACATCCCTGTGACTGTATAGTCAAGATGGCACAGATTTAAAGGCCTCATTTCACATTGAAACCACGCAAAATCCACAACGTTTTTAAGAAAAAAATATAAACCTATTTTTTCAAATAAACACCCCCTAAATCAGTAACTCTGTTTCCAAAAGAACTGACCTCTGGTTGTGTCCGGTTGAGTTTGAAAACCCCTGGTTTATATCATTGAGGCTAAGAGATGCTAATGCTAACATCAGAGTGTACTCATAAAAAAAATCGCTTTTTCGTCCAAACAGATCGATCACAAATACATTATTAGATATTAGAAGCTGGACAGTTGTAGTTCTTACAATTATCTGAGATTCTAAACACACAGATGGAGAAGTAAAAGGAGGAGAAAGGAGAAAGTGTGAGCTAAAACAAGCTAGCGGCTAAAGGAAAGCGACTATGTAAACATCACGATATATTACGGTAAAAGCAAAACAAGTGAAACTAGGGTCAGTTTTTTAAATAATTCCTTTAGATATTTCACATTTAAACGTTTATATCCACGAGACTATTGAATATCTGCGGGGGGGAAAAACCCCTTTAAACGTCATTGTTTTGTGAAATAACCCCGGGTCTGCCGGGAGGTTTTGAAGGTTAAATATAAGATGCATTTTACCTATAAAACACATTTATTGCAAGGTTTGGCTCATAAGTCCGCGAGGAAAGCGTGACATTCGTAAAGTGACGGTGGGAAACGGTGTCAATACAGCGATGGGAAATGTAGGACAGGGGCGATTAAAAATGGCTGCTGCCCAGAACAAAGCAACAATAAAATCGGGCACTTTTGCAGAGACGCGGACATTTCTCAATCCGTCCGCGGATGACACGCGAAACTCACCGAATCAACGATGGGGTTTGGTTTCTGTTCACGGATGGAGTCGCTTTATCCACAAAACACGATCTACTCGAAGGATGGATGGCGATTGTAAAGGCCGAGCTTCATAGGTTGGAACGATCGCGGAGTTGTTGCTGGGCTTCTACCCGGCCTGAGTGAGCAGCGGCGGCGTTCTACGTCATCGGGCGACGTAAACACGACACCGCCCCCTGTCGGCCCGAGTGAGCCACTACGACTGAGAATGACCTTGTTTTTTTCATTATAATTGTTATTATTGAGAAAATAAAATGCTTTAAAAACTAAAACATATTCTTATTATACATAAAAATGATTATTATATATAACTCTCACCTCCGCTTGCACTACCTGTGCATTAACTTGTTTTTTTGTTGATATTCTGTTTGGTTAAGTTAATTATTTAAGTATTGTTGAATTGTTTCAGTTTATTTATTATTTATTAGTTTTTAATGTCCTTTCATTGTCTACTTCATGTTTTGCCTCAGGGTCTAAGAGGACTAGAATTTAATCTATGCTGTATGTCTTGATACATGTATATTTGCCAAATAAAATAACTTGAACCTATTTTCAAATCAGCTGATTCTGCAGTTCAAAATCCCAAAATATAACTACACTTTGTGAAATATCACTATTCAAATAGTACATTTCGAAAGTAATTACAATTCCATTATTGTAAAAAATGTAAGTACAAAAGTAAGTAAGTCAAGGTTATTTGTAAAGATCTTTCTAGACCAGGGTCACAAAGATCTTTAACAATCAAAAACAATACACAGTTAAAAAATAAACTTTAAAAGATCAAGACAAATAAGACAAACACAGGAGTTCCAGAAAATCAGAAAAAGCACAAATAAAAATGTCTTGAGATGTTTCTTGAAGGAGTCAGTAGATCATCAAACACAGAGATGGTTCCAAAGCTTAGGAGCAACAGTCTGGAAGGATTTCTCTCCTCTGGTCCTGAAGTATGTTCAGGAACCATCAGTAGATTCTGATCCACAGACATCAGAGCCCGAGCTGGGGTGTAAGTCTGGATCAGATCACTGATGGAAGGTCTGTAGTAATAGTTATTTGTAAAGTGCTTCTCTAGACCAGGGTCACAAAGCGCTTCAATCAAAACAATACACAGTTTAAATAAATACTTTGAAAGGTCAAGACATTCAAGACAAACACAGAGGTCGGATCCACAGACCTCAGAGCCCGAGCTGGGGTGTAAGTCTGGATCAGATCACTGATGTAAGTCTGACCATGAATAGATCTGAAAGTAAGAACCAGAATTTTTAAATTGATCCTGAAAGAAACTAGCAGCCAGTGAAGAGTTTTAAGGATCAGAGAAATGTGAGTTCTTCTACTAGAGCGGGTTAGAATTATCACTGCAGAGTTTTGTATTAACTTCAGGCGAGACAGATCCTTCTTGTTTGGACATGAAAATAAACTTACAATAGTCTAAGTTGTGTTTAAAACACTGGCAATAAAGGTTTCTAATTCTGATGTTGAAATGGTTTTTGTTTTATTGGATTTTAATGAAAATTAATTTTCTTTTCCAAATATTGTTTGGGATTCTAATTCCAATAGTTCAAAATAAAATCCTCTATTTATCATATTTTATTGGCAGCCTTTAAATATAAAAAAAATGTTCCACCATGATTGGCTGAAAATCGAACAAGTAGCTCGGTACTCTATTGGTACTGTCTGGTGACACTAAGTGTTTTGAATTCAAAGGACAACACATTCAAAATATATTGAATTTAAAACATGTATTTTTGTACTTTTGGAATTAGAATATAAAACTACGCATTTAAATATATATTTTTTAAACAATAAAGTGCACCAGAGTTATAATATATAATAATAATAATAATAATAGTAGTAATAATAAAAATAATAACAATAATAATAATAATAATAATAATAATAATAATAATAATAATATTATGATTTTTATCGGTATGTTAAGAATGCATGGTATTTAAAGCGACATTTCTAGAAGGTCGCCGTACCACGTACATTAAAAACTGCGAAAACATTTAAAGATCAATGAAAATGTAACAAACTGTCAACAAAGGTGGATGAAAATTAACTAACTAACTAGTAATGATGATAAGGGGTTGAAACTGTAGTGATACGTTAACTAAACTTATATATTTTGGCACCAGTTTGGTCATCAAACAGGATGTAGCTTCAAAAGTAAAGACACTTATTGAAACATATATTTTTGTAACAGTTTAATAAATAAAGTACCTACTTCCGCGCTGTTGATCATCACACTTTCATCCTTGGTTGCAGAAGATTTGCAGATGTGCTCCCGGTTCAGTGGGTTTGTAATGTGATGTTCATATTGGTCTCCTAACCATTATTATCAAAGCGCTTTTGAAGACGTGATGGAACGATAAGATCATGATCGTTTCTGCAGCTTCACAGCTCTTTTGATTGCGGCTTTTAAAACTGACGAGATGCAGTCGCTGCGATCATGATGCTGGTGGTCATAATGATTTGGCTCTATAGCTCAGCTCTCTTACGCAATTATCAACGGAGCTGTGAGTCGCTTAATGGAAGTATATAAGGTAAGGTAAGGTAAGGTAAGGTAAAACTTTATTAACTTTATAAATATCAGTGACATCTGAATATTGAGTAATTGAATTTCAAATTAAGCTTTTGTAAATGTTTTATAAGTATTGAATTAAACTATGTGAGTGTGTTATCTTATGTCATTCTTTTATTATGTACTGCCACCACAAACACATTTATGTTGTGTTTAAAACACTAGCAATAGAAGTTTCTTATTATGATATTGAAATGTTTTTTTTATTATTATTTAAATACTTTAAGAGAGTGTAAGGTAAGGTAAGGTAAGGTAAAACTTTATTGATCCCTCAGGAGGTCTCCTTCGGGAAATTGTTATTTTCCAATAGCCAGCAATTTTTCATAAACAATAAAAAATAATACATACAAAATAAAATAAGAAGAAGAACATAAAGAGAAGGAACAAGATGACACAATCTAAGTCTAAAGATAAAGACAAAGAACATAGGTCTAAGAAAAACAACAAAGACAAAGGATACAAAGAATAACATAGAACAGAACATCCAGATACTCTCACTCCACTCCTGCCCCCGAACTCAGAATTGTACAATTTAATAGCCCGAGGGATGAATGAGTCCCTGAGTCTATTAGTGTTGCACCTGGGAGGAGCATTCGTGCTTCATCTGCTTCTCTGCTCACTGATGACAGTGTTCAGAGGATGACTGTCATCATCCATGATGGACAGTAGTTTGTTCTGTATAGTAGTGTATATTGAAAGGTTTTTTTTTTTTTTTTAAATAATCTAATTAATAAAATATTGGAATGCTAATTCAAATGATTAAAAATGAATTTTTCTAAATTCAACTTTCTTTAATTGGGAGCGTTTTTATATTAAAAAAAAATAGTTCCACCATGATTGGCTGAAAATCGATCAAGTAGCTTAGTACTCGTTTGGTTTGGTCTGGTGCTACTATTATACTAAAATACACAACGAATTCCAAATATATTGATTTCATAAAATTAGTTTTTTTGTACTATTGGAATTAGAGTATAAAACTATATGTGTACAAAAAAAACTTCGAAATTATTCGTTTTTTACAAAATTCAAAAATTTCAATATAATAAAATAAATATTAAATCCTTAAACATTTCAATAAAGTGCACTGGAGTTCTGGGATTTAAATTCTCATTATACAAATATAACATTTTCTAAACTCAACATGTTGTAATTCGCAGCATTTACCATATAAAAAATGTTTGAATAATAGTTCCTCCATGATTGGCTGAAAATCGATCGAGTAGCTTTATAATAGTATTGTCTGGTGACACTGTTATATATTCAGGTGTGTATTGAATTCAAAGTACAAAAAATCAAAAGTACATTGCATTTAGAAAATGTATTTATGTACTAAATAAATATTCATTTTTTTTATAGAATTCAATTATTTAAAAAAAACGAATTCGAATTTCGACATACAAATTAATAATTGTAATCCTTAATTAAACACATATTTAAACCTTCAATATAGAAATGATTGAATAAAAAAATATTAAATTCTTTTAAAAACCCATTTCAATAAAGCAAACGTTTTAAAGAAAAAAGTTAAATGTTAAAGTCAACTATTCAATATTCTGGTGGTACTGATATACTTCCTGATGTCATAATAATAATAATAATGGAAATCCACAGAATAATTTTAAATATAAATTATTTAATTATCTTTAACCAACGATTAGCTCTTGTAAGGTGCGTGTTTTGTAGTGTCCTCTAGGGGGAGCACTTGTCCTCTTGTTCATCCAACATTTGTCGTTTCTTTACACAACTTCTCTTTTATTTAAACTCGGTAATTGTTTGACGATCAGAGCACAAAGTTGTGAGTTCAGTCACTGAAGCCTGAAGTTAACGATCCAGTGAAGCAAAAATAACAATAATCCGAGAGCAACGATTCTCACTGAATCATCGATTATTTTAACGGTGGATTAATTTCTCTTCGAAACTCGTTGTTTTCGAGTCAGGTGTGTTTTGACATTTCCGGTCAGATGGTGTTTGGTTTCGAGAAGGAAGCTCGAAGGAACAGATGGCGGCGGAAGATGTCGTGACATCCAGCGTGTCAATGTCGTCCAAATATAAAACGTGTTTAAGACTCAAGAGCTGCGAAGAAAAAGACGGAAATATCGACGCAAACATTCATGACTGGAGAAGGTTTTAGTTCGTTCGGCCAAAAATAACACGAGTCGAAGTGTGAACGTCACAGTTTGAATGAACTCAGGTTTCTCTTTTTTTAGTGTTTATTTTTCTATATAATAATCCATAATTCTTGATCCTCTGTCAATAAAACATCCATCAATACAAGAGCGTACTTTTAAAAACGCATACCAAAAACACGAAAACTTCTAAACGCAATATTTTTGCAGATATTTATTTTGTCTAAAGAATTTTTGTTGTTTTTTAGGCATTAAAAATAAAAATAAACAGAATGTTCTTGCGCAGCAAACATTAAAGAGAAGTGAAAGTGCTGCGGTAAGTTCAAGTCATATTTCTGGTCACAAAAAAAAGAGAATAAATGCTGAAAAAAACATGGATTTAAATCTTAATTTGTTGAATAGTTTTGCTTAATCCTCAACATGAAACTGTATTAAAAGTTGAAACTATCTGATACATATTTTGTAGTCCAGACGTGAACAGAATATACGTGTAAAATGAATGATTACTTCTATTTTTTTCAATTATTTATTGAAAAATAAATGAATTAAGCTTTAAATTCAGAAATTATTAAATTCAATTATTCAAATAAATGCTTAAATCTTTTAGAAATGTTAACACTATGAGGCACTGATATACTTCTACAATATTGTGGATTTGATGCTCGTGTGCTTCAAAATCAGACATATTTTGGAGTGGTTTAAATAAAATACATCAACATTATTGACAAGTTTTCCGATCCAAAGAAGTATTAAAGAGTAAATATTAAAATTGAATTGATGTTTTATTAGTCTAGATTCAAATAAAGGCAATAAATAAGATTTATTCGTCTTTCTTTTGACATATTTTATGAACTGTTTAAACCTGTATAGAAAGATAATTTCTCCACACGTGAATTTATTTTTATTCCTTGTATTGCGACAGTTGAATGTTGGCAAAGAGGCAAACGCCAAATAAATAATTGTGTCTCTTCACCTCCTTTATTCAAGAGATGAAAAACGGAAGCTAAAACCTGATTTACACAGAACTGTTGTCTATTTACACACAAACATGAAGGAAAAACAAGTTTGACTTGAACAGAAAATGGAGCTTAAAACAGAAACAGGAAGTTTAATGTTGAAATACCAGCAGATGTTAAATACAACTTTGAAAATCTGTGCTTTTCGAAAAGGTGACAAAAAATCCCAGTAATGAATACTTACAAATGTCTGAAAAGCTAGTGTTTCACTGAAGAACAGAGTTGGAGTTGGAGGAACAAACAGGAAGCAGAGGCACAAGTTCTGTGACACATGATTGACTCGTACATCTCAGGGGTCAAACTCAAGGTCAATTCTTAAACGGGGAAACTCTCAGATAGAACATATTTAGTGTAGAATATGTTGAGTGTGAAAGGATCATTTATGTCTTTTGCCATAAAATTGAGGATGATTTTTTTTTTCTTAAAATCAGATTTCGTTCTATTTTTCGTTTCCAGACATTTAGTTGAAGACGTGTTTGAACATTTTGTTCCCATTAATGGATAAGTTTGACGCCTCAGATGTAGATGATCAGGCAGGAAATAAACTGTACATCACACATTAAGGTTAACCCTTGTGTAATCCATGGGTCAAAGTTACCCGGTGAACAAATGTGTTTGTGGTATCCCTTGCGTTGCCTCTGAGTCAGGGTGAACGACCTCCCTGGCTTCCATGAATACATATGCAGCGGTTCGCCGGGTCACTTTGACCCTGTGATAACACAAAGGTTAAGGTTCACATTAGTGAACAGAGAGCTGGTTTCAAGGCGGGAAACAGTCTTGATCTCAAGAGGAGAAAAGTGATAAGAAAGTAGATCAGTGTCATCAGAGTATTGAGTGATTGAATTTAACTTTATTTAAAGAAAAAATGGTTGTTCTTTAATTCAATTATCTCTACATTGAAAGATTGTTAAAACATTTTTTAATTGATTAAAAAGATTTATACATAGAGTTTAATATTCTAATTCCAATAATTAATAAATAATTTCCACAAAGTCAATATTTTAAAATGTATAGTCTTTTAAATTCAATATAAAAATGTTGCAATAAATACCAATACCAACATTTTCATACTAAATGTAAAGGCTATGAATTAAAAAGTATCCAATTTTGAAAATGCATTTTTTATTTATTGGAATTAGAAAATCAAACTCTATGTGTAAAAAGAATATTTGGAAAATATTCCTCATTTTTTAATTCAAATATTCCCAAATAAACTAATTCAACCATTCAATATAAAATATACAAATTATTTAAATCAAATATTCCAAATGAAATGCTTAAAAACTACATAAAAAAACTTAATTAAAAATAGTTTCAACATTTTAAAAGTTAAATTTAACTGTACAATATTCTGATGACACTGAAATACTTCCATAATCTCAGCGAAGTACAACACACATTTAACGCGACCTGAGCAATACTGACTTTTTCAAAAACTTTCAGCAGCAACTCTTAAAACATTCAAAGGAACATTCGTGACCTTTTTGCGCTTCTGCTGTGACCGCGGGGGCTCGAGTTTGTCCCAGCTACATAGGGTGAGAGGCAGAGGTAACAAGAGGAGTACCTGGAGGAAACCAATACTCGAATAAAACACATGAAAGTATGTTTTAAATTGATTGAACAGGGTTTAACACCCACTGACTCTTGCAGTCTATTCAACACATTCGGTTTTTAATTTGAACTTCACAATTAAACTGACAAACTCGCTGAAGTACTTTCACAAATATCACTTTACTCGTGGTACTCAAGAGTATTTTGTCAGTTTAAAAATTCCATTGGCTTCTTTTATGGAGGTCGATTTTTTATTTTTTTTAAAGTCCCTTCAATGAAAACATTTAAATTAAAAATCAAGATAAAAATATTAAAAATGTTACTTTAATAAAGAAAGAAAGATATTTTCAGTAAAAATGGCTCTTCATTGAAAAAAAAAAAGTTGCTTCAATCAAAAGAAATATTTTCAATATTAAGAAAAATGTCTTCAATAAAAAAAAGGATCTGTAATCATGAACAGATTTGAAATCAAAAATAAAATGTGCAATCGAAATTAAAATGTCTCATTTTTTTAATGCACTGTTTTTTATTTATTTAAATAACCATGTTAATGTTTAGGTCTTATTATGGGATTGACATCTGTGTCTTCATTATTAAATCCCCCCAAAAATGCTTTAACCAATTAAAGTTTATTGATTTTTTTTTTTTTTTTTAATTAAAACAATCTTTTCATTTAAACAATTAATTTCATATACATTTTTTCAACTTTTTTATTGAAACATTTTTTTTTATTGAACACACTTTGATTTAAACAATATTAATGTTTTTTGATCGAAGCGACAAGATTTTTTTTTTCATTTGAATAAAACAGTTTTTAATTCTGTGGGTTTTTTTTGTTTTACTTAACCTCTATTTTATTGCAGCAACATTTTTTCACTGAAGCCACAATTTCTTTTTTTAATGATAATCGTTTTTTTGATAAAGCATCAACTTTTTCTTTGATTTAAACTGTTTTTGACTAGTTTTTTAATCGACGCAACCTGTTTTTTATTTCATTAAAATAACTTTTTTCTTTTTTATTCTTGAAACCTTTTGAACCCTTTTATTGAAGCTATTAAAGATTTTTCCACCGAAGCCACGTTGATTTAAACAACATTTTTTCAATGATAATGTTTTTTTGAAGCAACTGAAACGGTTTTTGGCTGAAAATGTTTATATTTATTTAATTGTTTTATTGAAGCTTTTTTATTCAATTGAAAAAAACATTTTTTTTTGAAGCCACTCTTTCTTGGATCATTTTTTAATTACAATATTTTTGGATGAAAGCAAACGTATAAATCAAATCAAAAGGAATCATCAATAAAAAAATCGACCTCCATATTTGTCTACACAGGCGTGTACATGAACTTGTGGGATCATAGAAAAACTATCTTCTTCTCACAGTGAAACTATCTTGTTTGCATATACGGATCATCCTGTCGCCGCGAGCTTCGGCGACAAGACTTGAGTCTCAGGCGTCACATGCAACAAGAACGTCTGATGGTGGATCGGGTCCTTCAGGCGGGTCTCAGAAGAACGGGCTCCAGCTGAAGGTGCTGAAGGAGATGAGAGCCTGGCAGGTGTTGGAGGAGAGCCACACCGTCTCCATCAGGCTGAAGTGGAAGAAGCCCAGGGCGAAGCCGCACGCCATATCCGTCAGGTGGTGCCGACCCAGCAGCACCCGGGACAGGCCCACCAGGACGGCCCACAGCACCAGCAGGATGCGCAGCGGCACCGCCAGCACCAGGTGGGACAGCAGGAACTTGGAGACCATGGCGGCTCTGCTGGCGTGGGCGGCGGGGAAGGAGTACATGTCCATGGATATGCAGTCCAGGAAGCCCGGCGACATCTCCCAGGGTCCTTTGCGCTTGACCAGCCTCTGGACGCCGGCCACCGTCATCACGTCCACCAGGAGCGCTGGAGGACACGGAGAGAGTTTTACAGTCAAGTTTTCTTTTTAGTTTTTTTTTTTCTTTCACGGATTTCAAGAAATCTAGGAAAATGTTCATGTATTTTTAGTTTGATAAGATACATTTTAAGTAGATTTTTTATTCAAGTTTATACTTAAATCTAAAGAGGGCCTTAAAAATGGGGGATTATTTAAATATGTTATATCTTCGGAATTAATTTTATATTTATTTTTATTTAAAAATCTTTTGTGATTTGTCAATTTAACTTTAAACCAAAATGTATCTTTATAATTAAAAACATAAATTGATGATTATATTGGTTGAAATTTGATTTAATTTTGATAGTGTAGCTTCATGAAACAGTGTCATTATCTTCAGAGTCCACTAGATGGCGTCTCTGAAGTATTTTGCTTTGTTTTAAAACGACTGCTCTCATGAAACATCATTTTTAAACGGATGGCGCCACCTACTGACCTCTACACAACATGACGCTGTTTCATGAAGCTTTGTGAAGTTTGACATATAGTTTTAATTTGTGTTTTAGCTCCACTTCTAAACTGTGTTACTCTATTATTTATTTATTATATTTCTCCTTATTTATAATATGTTTACTACATGTTTAATGAAGCGTTTATGTTGAATCTTTTTTGTGAACTGAATTTTTCCTAATCTAAGAATAATAAAGGAAAATAAATCAATTAATAAATCAATCTTAATAGATTTTCTAAATATTTCCTCCACAGTGTTTGCTTTTATTTAAACAGCATTTGTGGAGAATGAAGCTCAGAACACCAAATATTACAATATCATATATATATATATACACATATTTAATGTGCATCAATCCATAACCATAAGTTAATTACATATTATTCAAGTAATGTATTGTTTTTTTTGTTTTTTCAAGGTAAATATGTGGAGAGTTTTAAAATATATATATTAAAAAATGTGTTTCCTTCATCTTAATTGGGCTAAATAGCATCTATTCATATAATTACTTGACATAAAGCAACAGATTTTGGGATATTTTAACATTTTTAACGTGGATAAAAAAACAAAACAGCTGTTAAAACAAAGTCAAAAGAGTATTGATCATATGAGTTAAAGAATAAAAAAAACAACAAGGATTAAAGAAATGATTAAAGACAAAGATCAACTAAATTAAGTAACAAAGAGTTTAACTGAACTCATGAGAACTACAGGAACAAAGACAGTTACAGTAGGAGCAACACAATAAATATCACAGATTATAATCTCACTTTAACAAATACTTTTCTATTCCGTATCATTTTATTCATGTTAACTACAAACTAAAATCAATTTTCATTAAAAAATAAACACATTTTCTTGTTATATATAAACTTTAATCTTTTAATCACATTTATAATTATCTTGTGTATCCAGTACATTTTTATATTTAAGAAATTCCCTTTGAGTTCTTATGGATAGTTTTTGATTATTATTGTACATTTTAGAGGTGAAGATACCAGGAGAAAAGAAGAAGAAGAAGATTAAGAAGAAGAAGCAAAATAAGAAGTAGAAGTTGAAGTAGAGGTAGAAGTAGAAGTAGAAGTAGAAGTAGAATAAGGAGTAGAAGAAGTAGAGGTAGAAGTAGAAGTAGAAGTAGAATAAGGAGTAGAAGAAGTAGAGGTAGAAGTAGAAGTAGAAGTAGAAGTAGAAGAAGAATAAGGAGTATAAGAAGAAGAAGAAGAAGTAGAAGTAGAAGTAGAAGTAGAAGTAGAAGAAGAATAAGGAGTATAAGAAGAAGAAGAAGAAGTAGAAGTAGAAGTAGAAGTAGAAGTAGAAGTAGAAGTAGAAGTAGAAGTAGAAGTAGAAGTAGAAGAAGAATAAGGAGTATAAGAAGAAGAAGAAGAAGTAGAAGTAGAAGTAGAAGTAGAAGTAGAAGTAGAAGTAGAAGTAGAAGTAGAAGTAGAAGAAGAATAAGGAGTAGAAGAAGAATAAGAAGTAGAAGTAGAAGTAGAAGTAGAAGTAGAAGAATAAGAAGTAGAAGTAGAAGAAGAATACAGTAGAAGAAGAAGAAGAAGTAGAAGTAGAAGTAGAAGAAGAAGAATAAGGAGTAGTAGAAGAAGAAGAAGAATAAGAGTAGAAGTATAAGTAGAAGTATAAGTAGAAGAATTAGAAAAAGAAGCAGAAGAAGCAAAATAAGAAGTAGAATAAGAAGTATAAATTGAAGTAGATGAAGAAGAAGGATAATAAGAAGTAGAAGAAGTAGATTAATAATAAAAAGAAGCAAAATAAGAAGTAGAAGTAGAAGTTGAACTAGAAGTAGACATTATTATTATTATCATTTTTTTATTTTAATGAAAGAAGAAAACATGAGGTTATTAACAGTTTGCAGAACCATAATTATATTAAGTTATAATTTAGATGAAAAAAGACTTGTTTTTCTACTACATAAAAGGCAATATTATGTTAAAGTTTCCTAAAGTTCATCATCAAAGAAACTGGATAAGGATCTTCAGGAACCAGCAGGTGAAAGGACATGATTTTCCACCAGGCTGTCAGGAGACTCAACCCTCAACCTCTGCTTCAACTCTTATCTGTGCTTTAACTTTGTTCTTCGTTTTTTTGTTTATATTCTGTTTATTAGTTGATTATTTGAGTTTGTTGATTATTGAGTTCATTTTGTTGGTTATTTATTTTCTTGAATGTCTTCATTAATGTCAGTTTAAGTCTTGAACTGTTTGTTACTGACGGTACGTTTTCCTTCTTCAACAGCAACAGTTTACAACATTGATGTTATTTTGAAGCTTCGTAAACATGGATTATTTAAAATGTTGAGACAAATGTGTCAACAGATAAATAAAAGGAGGCAGAAAAAAAAGATTATAAAATCATAAAAGCGGGAACCTTGTTGCATTTTCATGATCTGATTTCAAAACAAATAAATGAAAGATTTGTGTTTGTTGTTATGCATTTAAAAAGAATCGAATGAGAAAAATCGGGGAATAAATGTGTCAAATATTGGTTAATCGGCAGATATTAAAGCAGAATGTTACGAGTAAATCTATGTTGATGTAGCAACAAGTACTGTTTTTATTATTTTGTTTTCTGGTTCATGATCTGAGTTGTGATCCACGGATGTCGCAATAACCAGTCGGATCAATAGATAAGTCGTCATTTTTATGCCGTAATTTACTTTCCGTAATGAACTTTGTATCGACATCTCGACATGACAGTCTAGACGTCAGACGGAGAGAAACATTTCTGACGATTTTTGTTTTATTTAATAGAATTAGCATTGATGCTAACTGTTTTAGCATCTCTGTATATGTCATGATAGTAAATGAGCTCATGATAACAACTTCAACAACATTTGTTTCAGTTGAAATAATCAATTGAGTTCATGTGAGTTATTACTTTGAAAAACATAAATATATATTTTTTTATTTAATAGAATTAGCATTGATGCTAACTGTGTTAGCATCTCTGTAAAGAACATGATAGTAAATGAGCTCATGATAACAACTTCAACTACATCCGTTTTAGTTGAAATAATCAATTGAGTTCATGTGAGTTATTACTTTAAAAAATATATATATATTTTACGTTTATTGTCTTTGTAAAACTTGAGGATAGAAGTTATTTATAGCAATGTTGCTAAAGAAACAAGCAGCAGAAAAACATTATTTGATGGATATCATGTATGTTTTGAGGAAGATATTGTACTTCAAGTGTGAGTCACTATAAATTGACGGTTCAGTGACATTTTAATCAAAACATGTTAACAAAATCTCAAATATTCTGCCTTTTGTGTTGCAATTATTTTGACTGCGTTTAAATCTAATATTATTGAGATTTTTTTTACTTCGATTTAGATTTATCCCATGGATGGAAAGTACTGCGTAGAATTATCCTTAATTTCCACGTTTTAAAAATAATCATAACATTTTGAAACTACATTTCAATAATACTTCATTTGTACCACTTTGCATTTTTACTCACTACAACTCCAGATATTACAAAGACACTGTTTCTTTAAGTGACATCACTCAAGGTGACATAGCATGGTACAGGGTCAATTTGTTTTTTTCTGGAGATGAAATCTTATTTACCATAACCACACCCACTCTGCTGTGATTGGTCAAACATCAAGGTTTGTCACTGCGCGTCATCAATCCCGGAAGTCTCCACCTTCGAGGGGACGCGTTGTATAAACAAAGCGGGGCGTGATTACAGCTGGCTGGAGGAGGAGCGAAGCCATTATTATACGTCATAATAGACTCTCGTAACCTCTTGTTCGCCCAGATTTCAGAGCAACTTTATAAAGTGATTTGTTCTAAACATGGTCATGATGAGGGTCTTAATAGTCTCCACCTCCAAGGGGACTCGTTGTATAAACAAAGCGGGGTGTGATTACAGCTGGCTGGAGGAGGAGGAGGAGTGAAGCCATTATTACGTCATAATGGACTCTTGTAACCTCTCGTTCGCCCAGATTTCAGAGCAACTTTATAAAGTAATAAGTTAAAAACATGGCCATGATGAGGGTCTTAATAGTCTCCACTTCCAAGGGGACTCGTTGTATAAACAAAGCGGGTTGGGATTACAGCTGGCTGGAGGAGGAGGAATGAAGCCATTATTATACGTCATAATGGACTCTCGTAACCTCTCGTTCGCCCAGATTTCTGAGCAACTTTCTTAAGTAATAAGTTAAAAACATGGTCATGATGAGGGACTTAAGATCTTGGAGATGAAGAAGGTTTACTAACGTGAGTCAGGAGGGTCTAAGGTTAGATATATTTTTAAAGTGTTTACCGAGCAGCAGGTTGACCAGGACCTCCTGTCCCGCCAGCGTGTTGCTCCTGGTCAGGCACACGAGCGTCCCCACGATCCACGTGATCCCGTGTCCGGTGAGCGACAGCAGGTTGACGATGGAGCGGCAGCCCCCCCACGAGGAGCCCGTGGACGCGCACACGCCCATGCGCTTGGACAGACAGATGTCGATGGCGAGCAGCGAGTTGATGGCGATGCCTTTGAAG
This sequence comes from Callionymus lyra, assembly GCF_982586985.1. Classification (NCBI taxonomy): domain Eukaryota; kingdom Metazoa; phylum Chordata; class Actinopteri; order Syngnathiformes; family Callionymidae; genus Callionymus; species Callionymus lyra. The sequence goes on from NC_141822.1 coordinate 8,708,696, forward strand.
GAGGGGTTCAGCTGCATGCAGTCCTCCTCCGGCATCCGCGAGTCCCGGCGCTCCTTGCTGCCGGCGTCCGGGGCCTCCTCGCCCGCGGAAGCGGGGGGACTCGCCTGGTGCTGCTTGGCCGGACCGGGTCTCTTGGTGCCGGACCCTCGACCCTCGGGGGCCCCGCCTCCGCCCGCGCGCAGCGGCTGGTTCAGGGACATGAACTCGGGTCTCCCCAGGACGCTGTTCCTCTCCCGGGCCCGGGATCTGGCGCTGGTACCGGCGGGCATGTTTTTTCTGGGGCGTCCAGTCTCAGCAGCGACACAATATGGACCAGGATCCGGAAGATATTAGTTCGAGTTCCCAAAGACTAGTCCAGGAATAAACCCCCCCTCTCCCCTCCCTCACTGACCCCCCCACCACCCCACCCCCCCCAACACTGGCCTTAATAGATATATTTAGACGAGCAAGGAATGCGTGGTGGTCCAGACGTCAAGACCCGATCCAGCGAAACCTGATCCACTGCACGAAAATAAACGAACCTCATCAGCACCAGGTCCTGCCAGGAAACACGCGTGGAATCTGCGCAAAACAAGACGTGAGACGAGATGTTGACATCTTAGCTCAGCAAAGATTTTTTTTTTTAAAAAAACGCTCTGGTTCAGACGGACTCGTCCAGAATAAGTTGGATCATGTAAAAAAAAAAACGACAGAAAAAGATGGAGGACGAACAAGAGGCTCGAACCGAGCTCAGCTGCGGCATCAACGTTACGCATTTGACGCACTTTACGCACGATCCGGATTCTGGAGTTCTCCAAGGTGCTTAACAACAGAGACATCGATCAGATATTAAAACAAATTAAAACTTTAATAAGTGGAAATAAATATGATACAAACATTAGAATATATATATTTTTAAATATAAATCGATATTTCCATATCATTTTTTCTCATCTATTCCTACTGATATATTCGAATGTACGGAACTGCTATCATTAAATACATGCATATGTACACATGATATTGTTACATTAATTAAGTAATTAAATATGTTATAATGGTAGCTTTTATTAACTTCTAATAAAAATGTATATTGATGATCAAACCTAGTCAGACATAACTGCTCGTGCTTATTTTTTTATTATCCTCATACCACACCATCATCTGTATCTAGTATTTATATATTATATATAAATATTTAGTATAATAGTATCACAACATTTCTCTCCTCAGCATCGGTATTTTTTTTGGTTTGTTTTACTGTCTGCTGAGTGGATCATAAACACTTGTTATTTAATATTTCATGTTGGTGTATTATTTATTTTTGATTAAACTGTTTCAATGTATGATTCATTTATTTTATTGTATTCTCATATATGTATTTTTTTTTTATTCAAGTTGCAGCTGTGAGTTTAAAGACAGTTTAAACCTTTTCTAAATTTGTGTCCCAACATAAACATGAAAAAAATCAAATGAAAAACTGTCTTTGAGGTACTTTACTGACAAACAAGGAGGTGGTAATTATAATAATAAAAATAAATTCATTTATGTTTCACATTTCAGACATTCAGATACTTTACATAAAAAACAAATATGATTCATTTAAAAATGACAAAGTACAATAAAAAACAAACCAATATTAACAACAGTATGATAAAAACAGTGTTTCCAACCCCTGCTCTGGGTAAGTTTAGTTAAAAAAAATAAACCTGTAAATAAGTGAATATGAGATTTAATGGATTTATCTGAAGGTTGTAAATATAACACCAACATTAAAACGGTCCGTGGTGCAAAAAAAGGTTTGGATCCCTATTATAAATGACATTATTAATTCCGGTTTAAACTCTGTTTTAAACACAACACAGGATTTAGTTTTGGTCATATTAAAGAATGAAATAATAAAATAACATAAATAAAACGAGATGAACCTTTGTGTTGTTTTCTCTCCCACTGCATTTAAAGTTCTGGACACAAGGGATACGACAAACACTTGGGTTTTCAGACCTTTGGGTCACATATCTGGGTCAGATAACACAAGGGTTAAAAAGAAAAATCAAATGGATAGTTTTTGAGTTACTTTGCTGACAAACAAAAAGTGACAAAAATATACTCCATGGAGTAAGTAATTATAATAACAATACATTTTTTTTTAGCTCAATCAGACATTCAGGTCTTATATATATATATATATATATATTTGGTCTGTATATATATATATATATATATATATATATATATATATATATAAATATAATATAATATAATATAATATAATATAATATAATATAATATAATATAATATAATATAATATAATATAATATAATACAAGGCAGGATTCATTCTGATTAATTAATAACAATCAAATCAGATACTTTTATTGCCAGTGTTGTGAAGACATTACGTAATTGAATAATATAATAACACAAAGAAAACAAAATTAGATAATAAATTAGAAGGACCGTTTAGTTAATAACAATCAGAATCAGATACTTTTATTGCCAGTGTTATCAGAGGATGGATGGATGGATATATATTTTTTATTTTTCAACTATAATTCTTCAAGGGCCACATTCAATTCTGTGAATGTTGTTAGGGGCCGTCGAGCAAAAAGAAAGACGAGAAAATCCCTAAAATAAAAGTACATTCATTAGACCGTGACATTTATTAAGATAAATAAGATGCAATTTTATTCTTATATATATATATGAGTGGTTTTCAAAACATTTCTTCAAATAACTTTAAAAAAAATATCTTGAGGAATTAATATATACTCAAAAAATTACACACAAAAAAGAGGGAAAATGTAAATGAACAATAAATAAAAAATACATTTGTTAATGTATTAGAAACATTAATACATGATCATACTATGATCATACTTACTTTGTCCAGGTCTGGTTTAAGCGCTTTGTGATTTATATTAATATAAATTACTTACTTACTTACTTATAGATAAATAGAAATAGAAATAGAAATAGAAAACGTTTATTCATCCCCAGAGGGGAAACACACTTTTACAACAGCACAATGAAAATAAAGTGCAAAGAAAAATTAAATAAATAAAAGAGATAATAAAATAAAATAAAACGATCTTAAAAATATACAAATTATTTACAATATTAGAAAATTAACACTATTAACAGAATAAAATAAAATAAAAAAAATAAAATAAAATAAATATAGATACCTTTACCTTTACCCTTTAAACAGTTAGTGTAGTGTAATAGAAAATAAACATTTACACATAATAGTTATTCGGTTGTGTAATATATATGAATTGAAAATAATAATCATTTGTAAAGATGCTCATAAACTGTATTGTTTTAATAATAAAGTGAAATTGTTTGTTAACAAAAGTAATTCCGCGTCACCGGCTCTTAGAGACTACATTACCCAGCCTGCCTACGCAGCGGACGTGACGTCACACAGAGGCTTATAAAGCGGCTCGCCGTCGGCGGCGTCAGACGGATGCGTAGCGCGGGTGAACCTGCCGAGGGAGGCGAGCGATGGGACGCGCGCGGCGGTGACAGCCTGTGTCCTGGAATCTACGAGTCCGAGCCCGGGAGTCCGAACCCGGGAGTCCGAACCCGGGACCAGCACCACGTCCCGGACGCGCACGCACGGACGGACGGCGCGCGCACGCGCTCCATCCACACGCGCCTGCGATCTTCAGCAGCCCCTCGAGAAGGATGGCTCGGGTGAGACGGTCCGTGCTAAAGTTGACCCGGCGGTGTCCTCTGGATGGCGCGGAGCCGCCGAACCCGCCTCGGTAACTGGAGGAGCGTGTGTGGAGGATTCACACACACACACCTCTGACCCCGACACGGGAGGCTTTCCAGGGGCTCCTTTTTTATACACGTATAGATTTCTTGGTTTTATGCGCAGAAAAAAAATGACGCTTTGAGCGAAACTTAATCCGCTTTTTTTGCGTCATCATCAAAGACAATATTGGTTTAAAAAGAAACTTGGATTATCGTGGATTATACAGAATAATTTAATTTATTATTTATTTTTAATTATTTATCTTGAGTAACTCAATCCTTTGAATGAAGTCCTGAGGAGCGACACGTTTGGGTTTCACCACGAGATGATCCGGACGTTCCCGGGAGGAGTCCCTCACCTGCGGTGACCCCCCCCCCCCCCAGGTGTGCCCCCCACCCCCTCATGCGTCTTCCTCCTCGGGACCCCCCCTCCTCCTGGACCCCCCTGTGGCTCGTGTCTCTGTTCAGTGCCATGGGCTGCATCCAGAGCCTCCGCTGCAACAAACCCAAGAGCTTCCGAGACAGTCTGCTGGTCCTGGAGGTGAACGCGTCCATAGACCAGAACCCCACCAGCATCGACGAGACCTCCAGCGTGGTCCTGCGCTACCGGACCCCGCACTTCCGCGCGTGCGCGCGGGTCCTGGTGCCGCCCGTGGCCGGCAAGGAGACCTGGACCTTCGGCTGGATCCAGGCGTGTAACCACATGGAGTTCCACAACACGTACGGAGACAAGGGCATGTGAGTGGAGTTTTGTGTTTTTTTTTAACGTTTTAAAATGTTTTTTGAACCAAATTTCAAGTTCCTGTTTTTACTCAAATATTTAACTAAAAATAACTCAATGGTAAACTTTTTTTCTTTTTTTTTTCACATCAATACAACAAGTTATGATTATTATTATTATTATCATTATCATCATTATTTTAGCTGCTGTTATTATCATGATATCAAATACGGATGAAGGAATTAAATATAGTAGAAGAAAATATAGAAGTATTGAAAAAAAGTATTGTAGATAAAAATGTCACGTTGTAGTAAAATTGTACTGAACTTTTATTTAATCGTTCAATTATTCATGTAGTTATACTACGTTATAATATTTTTTCGAAAACCGGAAATTCTATTTGACGGACAGGAAGTTGTGAAAAAGAGCTTTTGTGATGTAATAGTTGCTTTGTTGTAATATTATCTTTGTACTATTAGCATGAGTACGTTTTTGTTTTTGTTTTATTAAGTTCAGGAAAAGTTTCAGTATACTTGTATTTCGAGTAAGATCTCGGATATATATTTTTGCAATTCTTATTACTTTTGTTGCTGATATTATCACAATAACACGAGTACAGGAAAAAATATTGCAGTATTGATAAAAGTAATGGTAATTATAAACAATGTCACATTGTCATAAAGTTGTTCTTAACAACTTTTTATTCATCCTTATTGTAATAACTCCCGTCTCAGTATTAGTTGTACTTATCAAATACGTTATAAAGTTAAGTATATACGTTATTATAATTTTACAAAAAACGGAAATTCTATTTGACGGACAGGAAGTTGTGAAAAAGAGCTTTTGTGATGTAAAAGTTTCTTTGTTGTAATATTATCTTTGTACTATTAGCATGAGTACGTTTTTTTTTTAGTTTTATTAAGTTCAGGAAAGTTTCAGTATAGTTGTATTTTGAGTAAGATCAGATATAATTTGCAATTACAAATTATTATTTTTGTTGCTGATATTATCACAATAACACTAGTACAGGAAAAAAAATCGCAGTATTCATAAAAGTAATATTAATAATAACAATGTCGCGTTGTAATAAAGTTGTACTTAACAACTTTTATTTATCCTTATTGTTATAACTGCCGTCTCAGTATTAGTTGTACTTCAAATACGTTATAAAGTTAAGTATATACGTAATTATAAAAAAAAAGCGGAAATTCAATTTGACTGACAGGAAGTTGTCAAAAAGAGCTTTTGTGATGTAAAAGTTGCTTTGTTGTATTATTAGCTTTGTAATAATAGCGTTAGCATTTTAGTGCATTTTTTAATTAAGTTTATAATTTTTAATTAATATAATTTAAGTAATATCCGAAATAATAAAAGTTTTAGTGATTATAAAGTGTATTATCAATTGTCAGTGCTATGAAGATAAAAGTGTAACAGTCATAACTATGATAGATGATATTAATAATTATTATTAGTGAATATTCTTCATATAAATATTTACTTTAATGTTCTACCGCTGGAGCCTGTCCCAGCTAGCTTGGGTGAATGGCAGGACATACAGAGACACACATACAGTCAGACAAATACTCACAACTACAAACAATTTAACTTTTAATCATTTTAGAACTACATTTTATTGACAATAAGATGGTAAACATGGCATCACACATACATTTGAATCTTTCTTTTTTATACGTCACACCGAAGGAAACTTTTGCATAAAGATTTACAAAGTATAAAATCAAGAAAAAAATCGAAATGAATGAAAACCCGACAAACCTTTTCAAGTTCTTCACGATCCTCTTTATGCTACTGTGGGAGGAAACTTGAGTAACCAGAGTAAACCACTAAACCACTTTGTGCTCCCAAACTATTATAAGTATAAAATTATATCAAGTATTGTATATTAAAAAAATAGGTTATTATATATATTTAAAGATTTGATGATATTAGAAGGATCTTACCTAGTGATGTTCTTATGAAGCTTCATGAAACAGTGTCATTATCTTCAGAGTCCAATAGATGGTAGTGATGTGTAGATGAAGCTTCATGAAACAGTGTCATTATCTTCAGAGTCCAATAGATGATAGTGATGTGTTGATGAAGCTTCATGAAACAGTGTCATTATCTTCAGAGTCCACTAGATGGTAGTGATGTGTTGATGAAGCTTCATGAAACAGTGTCATTATCTTCAGAGTCCAATAGATGATAGTGATGTGTTGATGAAGCTTCATGAAACAGTGTCATTATCTTCAGAGTCCACTAGATGGTAGTGATGTGTTGATGAAGCTTCATGAAACAGTGTCATTATCTTCAGAGTCCAATAGATGATAGTGATGTGTTGATGAAGCTTCATGAAACAGTGTCATTATCTTCAGAGTCCACTAGATGGTAGTGATGTGTTGATGAAGCTTCATGAAACAGTGTCATTATCTTCAGAGTCCACTAGATTGTAGTGATGTGTTGATGAAGCTTCATGAAGCAGTGTCATTATCTTCAGAGTCCACTAGATGGCGTCTCTGCACTATTTTCCTTTGGTTTGAACAACTGTTCTAATGAAAGATCATTTTTAAACTGATGGCGCCACCTACTGACCTCTGAACAACATGACACTGTTTCATGAAGCTTCATCAACACATCATTAGTCTTAGGTGTTAAATTTAATAAAATAATATTGTATTGAATGGATACAAATGTTAAACCATCGTTACAAAATAATAATAATCAGTGAATTAGTACAGAAATGTTGGTATTTTATCATTTATTCTCATTAACAAAAGTGTATTTTCTTGGGTAACCATGGAGACGGACAGGAAGTGAAAGTCAAACTCGATTGTTCAGTTTGCTAACTAGTGGTTGAGCTTCAATAGCGTGTTTCAGGATCCAGTGAATTCACGCTAACACATGCGGTCGACCACAAGTGTTGACAATGTTCTTTATCTTTCCGCGTCGCAGTGTTCGGACGCTGTTTAAGTGCTGCGCGGCTAAGATTAGAGACCCCGCCCCGGGCCCCCCTGCACTGTGGGGCCCCCACACAAGTGTGCGAGGGCGAGAGAAGTGCATGGTTGGGTCAAAAACATGCGTCATTTCTTTACCTCTTTTTTCAGCTCACGGAAAAAAACAGTTTCATGACCATGTAAGTGATAGTTTTAAGTTGAGATATTTACTTTAAGTGTGGTTGAGTTTACACTGTAATGCTGGCACTGAAACCATCAACGTTAAATTACTCTTTACCGTATGATACATATGTATGGAAGTATATTGTTTTGTTTTTTTAAAGCATTGAATAACTTTTTTGAAAAATTACATTGAATTATTTTCAAGATTTTTTCAAGGTTTTTTTTTTTTGTATTGATTTCAATACTTATTAATAGGTTGAATTTTGAATAAAATAATTTAATAAAAATTAAAATATTTAAAAAATGGATGGATTTTTTTTTCTTACACATAAAGTTTTTTGTTTTAATTCCAATAATTAAAAATAAATGTTCAAAATTAAACATCTTTTAAAATTGTAGCCTTTTAATGCAATATAAAAATGTTCAATCAAGTAGATCAGATGGTCATTTTTTTTGGTATTTGTAATCAATTGAATTCATTTATTTAAGAAGAGAAATTCTGAAAAAACAACATATCAATAAAAAATAAATAAAGTGTTACATTAAAAGGCAAAGATATACTTCCATGCACCACTTCCAAGGTTTCACACAAACATGGAAAATAAAAACTCGCTTCTTCTTGTTCGCCAAACAAAATATAAATGTAAATTTACCAGGAAGTAGTCAAACTCTCACTATGCAAATACATCCATTTTACTTGTGTTGGAAGTCTCTGTGTAATCGTTATAATTGATGGTTTATTTATGTAAATGAATGTCTGTCTGTCTGTCTGTCATGTTGATTTTGATACAGATGACAGTATTTAAGACAAGATTAACAGATTATCAACAATTAAAGGGACTTTGATTAACCGTAAAACTAACTTTAACTTTTAATTTCTTTTTGAAAACATTATCGAATGTACTTTAGAATATATTTTTTATCCTTCTCTCTCTCAGAATGGAAAACAAAACAAAGAAACGGAGACGAACAAAAGCAAAAAGAACTAAAAAATACAGTTCTGTGACTTTTAAATGACAATTAAATGAAGTTAATAAATCAAATTACGAATAGAAAACAAAGAAATGTTTATAAAACAATGTTGGAAAACTAACTTTAAAGGAGTTTTGTTACAGACCATTTTATGAACAGACATTTTGTTCAATTGTCAGATTGTTATACTTATATCAAATCCCATTATACATCTTAAATATTTATTTTTTATTTTATAACGTGTCCGCACTTTATGATCAATTATTTAAACAAGTACTTTATAAACAAATGTCAATTATTGCGATTATACCAACATTAACTATGACCTTTTTTACTTTTTTCAAACATGTTTATTGACAAACAAATATTACAAACATGTACACACACATATATATATTCATATTTATTTAAACAAACAGATGAACTTTTAAAATAGATCAACTTTATTGAAATAAAATACAAACAAAAGTCATGGAAACACTTAAAAACAAAGAAAACTAACATGAACAAAGAAACACAACACGAGTTGAATCAAGACTTTCTCTGTATCTCCAAGTGGATCTTCGGTTCTCCTGGTGAGGAATTCTGGGATGCATTCAAGGCGTGGACTCTGAGGAGCTGCTTCTGATGGTCGTCGTGCTATAATTGGAGCGAACAGCTGAGGACGGTTAATGCCGATGATTTTTCGCTGCCGACTTCAAATGATACACTTGAAATTCTCCAACCGCGTTCATTCTCCAATCTTTGTGTCGTCGCTCGCCCTCTTTTTTTTCCCGGAGAGTCGGGAGCGAGTATTTATACTCCGACGGGCCGATGACACGCCGGAGTGAAGCGATAAGACGAGGCCCTTAAAAAGGCTAAAAATAGCGGCTGTGAAAGAAATCTTTGAAGCGCGTACGAGAGTAGAAAGACTCGACAGGAGCGCGTGGAAAGTAAAGCTCGCAGTAATTGATGTCATTAGCAGTTTCACTTTACCTTCGCTCTGGACGCCATGATCTGATCTTCGTCATCTGTGATCGGCTAATTCTCCTGGCGGCGGTTGTTTACAAACAAACGTGGACGCGGAGGATGAGCGGCAGTTGATTTACTACACGATTCACCGGCTCAGAGATGAAGACGCTTTGTTTGAATTTAGATGTTTCGTCACAGGAAGTTTGAAGTGAAGAACAGGAAGTGACGAGACTTGAGCAACGACTCCAAACTTTCAAGTTCCCTGAATGGCTTCTTTTTAAAAAATGTGAAGGAATGATTTAGAGTCCAAAGGTCACGAAGCTCCGTGTCAAATAAAGACGAACAGGAAGTGAAGCCACGGACGCCGCAGTCACTTCTACGATGACAATCGATAACTTCTGCTGCTGCAGCCGTTTGTGTGTTTGTGCTCAGAAGTGACAGCAGAGAAGTCACTTGAATAATGACGCAGTGATGCAACAACTCATGAGGATCAGAGAGGGTCTGAGACACACATGTGGAGACACAAACGTATGAGAAGGTATACACACACATGTGGAGACACAAACGTATGAGAAGGTATACACACATGTGGAGACACAAACGTATGAGAAGGTATACACACATGTGGAGACACAAACGTATGAGAAGGTACACACACATGTGGAGACACAAACGTATGAGAAGGTATACACACATGTGGAGACACAAACGTATGAGAAGGTATACACACATGTGGAGACACAAACGTATGAGAAGGTATACACACATGTGGAGACACAAACGTATGAGAAGGTATACACACACATGTGGAGACACAAACGTATGAGAAGGTATACACACATGTGGAGACACAAACGTATGAGAAGGTATACACACATGTGGAGACACAAATGTATGAGAAGGTATACACACATGTGGAGACACAAAATGTATGAGAAGGTATACACACATGTGGAGACAAAAACATATGAGAAGGTATACACACACACACGTGGAGACACAAATGTATGAGAAGGTATACACACTTATGTGGAGACACAAACGTATGAGAAGGTATACACACACATGTGGAGACACAAATGTATGAGAAGGTATACACCCCTGGAGACACTAACGTATGAGAAGGTATACACACACACATGTGGAGACACAAACGTATGAGAAGGTATACACACACATGTGGAGACACAAATGTATGAGAAGGTATACACACCCCTGGAGACACTAACGTATGAGAAGGTATACACACACACATGTGGAGACACAAACGTATGAGAAGGTATACACACACATGTGGAGTCACAAAGATATGAGAAGGTATACACACATGTGGAGACACAAACGTATGAGAAGGTATAAACACACGTGGAGACACAAATGTATGAGAAGGTATACACACATGTGGAGACACAAACGTATGAGAAGGTATACACACATGTAGAGACACAGAAATATAAGAAGGTACACACACATGGAGACAAAACATATTAGAAGGTATACACACATGTAGAGACACATCAATATATAAGGTACACACACATGGAGACAAAAACATATAAGAAGGTATACACATATGTAGATACACATACATATAAGAAGGTATACACACATGTAGAGACACAGAAATATGAGAAGGTACACACACATGGAGACAAAAACATATAAGAAGGTATACACACATGTGGAGACACAATCATATAAGAAGGTATACACACAGATGTAGAGACACGTACATATAAGAAGGTATACACACATGTGGAGACACAAACATATAAGAAGGTATACACACAGATGTAGAAAAATACGTATGAGAGGGTATACACAACATTATGGAGACAGACATACTATATAAGAAAGTATACACACATGTAGAAAAAGACATATGAGAAGGTATACTCAACATTATGGAGACATGCATACTGTATAAGAAAGTATACACACACGCATGTGGAGACACAGACGTATAAGAAGGTATACTCAACATTATGGAGACATGCATACTGTATAAGAAAGTATACACACACGCATGTGGAGACACAGACGTATAAGAAGGTATACACAACATTATGGAGACATGTATACTGTATACGAAAGTATACACACACGCATGTGGAGACACAGACGTATAAGAAGGTATACACAACATTATGGAGACATGTATACTGTATAAGAAAGTATACACACACACATGTGGAGACACAGACGTATAAGAAGGTACACACAACATTATGGAGAAAGACAAGAAGGTATAGACACATATGTGGAGACACAAACAGATGAGAAGATATACACACATTTGGAGACAGACATGAGAAGTTATACACACATTTTGACACATCGATATGAGAAGGTACACACCCATGTGGAGACACAGTGATATGTGAAAGTATACAGACACGTGGATACACAGATATATTAGAAGGTATACACACATGGAGACACGATATACTGGAAGGTATACACACATGTGGAGACACAGTGATATGAGGTACACACACATTTATTTATGTATGGGGGACAGGAAAAGAGGACACACACACACACACACACACACAGAGAGACACTCATTGATGCTAGCATAAGGACATACACATGGAGAATCAGACAACGAAACTTAAATAGAGCAAACACTAATGCGATAACACACATGTGGAGACACAGACATATATGAAGGTACACACATTTTGATGACACACATGTGGAGACACAGACATATATGAAGGTACACACACATTTTGATGACACACATGTGGAGACACAGACATATATGAAGGTACACACACACATTTTGATGACACACATGTGGAGACACAGACATATATGAAGGTACACACAGGTATAGTGTATGTATTACAGACAAGCATACACAGTGAGTAAAGGAGGCTAGCATAAGGACATACACATGGCATGACACACTCGAGGAGGTACACATATACACAAACATGTACTGTATGTACTGTATTTATGTACTGTATTTATGTACTGTACCACGAAGACAAGACACAGAGACTCATATGGACACACAAGGAGACAACAAAAAATGAACAGAGGGAATGTTTACTGGACGACACACACATGTGAAGACACACACGGATATAAAGGTACAAACACATACTGTACATACGGAGGGACATACACAAGGAAAATCACACACCAAAAATTGGAAAGAGGGAACACCAACAAGATGACACACACACACCCACACACACACACACACACACACACACACACACACACACCCACACCCACACACACACACACACACACGGGTCAAAGAATCCCAGAGAAGCTCCTACATAGAGAGTGTAACGGAGGATCACAGAGACCCTTCTCGCTAAAAGTCAAACACAAAGAGACACTTTTGGAAAAACACACAAAGGGAAGCGCACACAAAAAGCCAACAAAGATGACACACACACACACATACAGACACACACACAGAGCAGCTCTTGGCGAGGCATTAATGCAGAGATATTCATGGAGGCTTGAACATACATGTGACACACATCTATGCAAACATGAAGACACACACACACACACACACACACACACACGCACACACACAGGGAACAAATACAGTCGCACACAGACTCATGGAAGGCTTTAATCTAACACCAGGATCACTCGACGCATGGAAACGTAATCAAGATGAATATTCTTGAACGTGGAATTAATGCAGCAGCAAAAGTCGAGTGGATTAATCTTTTTTTTTTCTTTTTCACGCGATGCGCACACACACACACACACACGCACACACGCACACACGCACACAAACGCACACTAGCTTGTGCCTGACTTCCTAATCTGAGCCCCGGGTGAGTTTTATATAAATCTCACGGCTGGATCGAGCCGACGGAACGTCATGTTTCCGGTGATGAAACGTGTCGACTGGTCGAACGATTCTCAGAGCGATGGGTCGGTCCAGAAGCTCACGGGTCGATACCGTCGTTCGCTGGTTTAAATAAGTGACGGTCGTGTGTTCATCTGGTGACTAGTGATGTGTTGATGAAGCTTCATGAAGCAGTGTCATGTTGTTCAGAGGTCAGTAGGTACACGTCATGAGTTAACTTACGCTAGTCAACGAGGTAAACTAGTGACCATCTCAGGGAGTTTTGACTTGTGTTGTAAAGTTGTAGCAAAATAGTTCTTGTAATCTTCTCCTCGGAAGAGAGGGGAGGAAGAGAGGGAGGAAGAGAGGGAGAAAGAAGGGAAGGAAGAGGGGGAGGAAGAGAGGGAGAGGGGGAGGAATAGGCGGAGGAAGAGAGGGAGGAAGATAGGGAGAAAGAGAGGAGAGGGGGAGGAAGAGAGGGAGAAAGAGAGGAGAGGGGGAGGAAGAGAGGGAGAAAGAAGGGGAGGAAGAGGGGGAGGAAAAGGGTGAGGTAGAGGTAGAGGGGGAGGAAGAGCAAGAGGGGGAGAAAGAGGGGAGAGGAAGAGAGGGAGAGGGAGAGGGGGAGGGAGAGGGGGAGGAAGAGAGGGAGGAAGAGGGAGAGGAAGAGAGGGAGAGGAAGAGAGGGAGGAAGAGAGGGAGGAAGAGAGGGAGGAAGAGGGAGAGGAAGAGAGGGAGGAAGAGAGGGAGAGGAAGAGAGGGAGGAAGAGAGGGAGAGGAAGAGAGGGAGAGGAAGAGAGGGGGAGGAAGAGAGGGGGAGGAAGAGAGGGAGGAAGAGAGGGAGAGGAAGAGAGGGAGAGGAAGAGAGGGGGAGGAAGAGAGGGAGGAAGAGAGGGAGAGGAAGAGAGGGAGAGGAAGAGAGGGAGAGGAAGAGAGAGGGAGAGGAAGAGAGGGAGAGGAAGAGAGGGAGAGGAAGAGAGGGAGAGGAAGAGAGGGGGAGGAAGAGAGGGAGAGGAAGAGAGGGAGAGGAAGAGAGAGGGAGAGGAAGAGAGAGGGAGAGGAAGAGAGGGAGAGGAAGAGAGGGAGAGGAAGAGAGGGGGAGGAAGAGAGGGAGAGGAAGAGAGAGGGAGGAAGAGGGAGAGGAAGAGAGGGGGAGGAAGAGAGGGAGGAAGAGAGGGAGGAAGGGGGTGAGAGACTCAACCTCTTCCTTCTGATGCTCTGCAGGAGAAGAAGATCTTGTAATGCTAACGTCCACCTGCTAGCTTGATACGTCGGTTCCGTTGAATAACACGAGCGTCTCCTCAGGTCCAGCTGGGAGCTCCCCGACCTCCGCGACGGCAACATCCCGGCCATCAGCGACTCTGACGGCGTCAACTACCCCTGGTACGGGAACACGACGGAGACCTGCACCGTGACGGGCCCCACCAGGAAGGAGAGCCGCTTCACGGTCAGCATGAACGACAACTTCTACCCCAGCGTGACGTGGGGGGTCCCCGTCAGCGACAGCAACGTGCCTCAGCTCAGCGGCATCCGGCGCGACCAGAGCTTCACCACCTGGCTGGTGGCCGTCAACCAGGCCACGTCCGAGACCCTGGTCCTGCAGACGGTGCGCTGGAGGATGCGGCTCCACATCCGCGTGGACCCCGACAAGCCCCTGGGTCAGAGGGCGGCTCTGAACGAACCCGTAGCACAAGAGCAGCCCCGGATCCTGGGCAAGAACGAGCCCATCCCCCCCAACGCCATGGTCAAGCCCAACGCCAACGACGCACAGGTGCTAATGTGGCGGCCCAGGAGCGGCGAGGCCGTGGTGGTCATCCCACCCAAGTACTGAAGCCCCCACCGGATCGGCCTTGGATACCTACCAGTATCATCCTTTTCTTTTTGTACCTCACCAGCTCTCGTGTTCCTTCCGGTATTTATTTTGTGTGCGTGTCGTGGAACTGGAACCAGCGCCGGGAAGAACTGGAGCGAACAACCTTCTACCTTGAAACTGGATCTCACTGTGCTACACCCAGAACTGACCTTTGACCTGCAGTCCAGGAGGAATAAACAACAAAAAAAAAAAACTTCTTCTGGCCATTTAAAAAGAAATTAAAAATACAAATGTGTATTTTATTAAATACTTTTTTTTGGATTTCATCCTTTAGTTTAACGAGTATTCAGATCCTGCATCTAAACTGATGGTAAACTCACAGGAATCTACTTTAAAGCAAACATCTCAACGGTCGATAAACGTCTCGGGTTCGAATCCCGATTTTCACGTGGAGCACGAATGGAAGCGTATCAGTGACATCAGAATATATTATACAAGTTTAAAAGTGTTTTTCTCATTGAAATGGGTTTTTAAAGTATCGACTTATTCATGTTTTTAAAATCTCAATTCAATAATTTATTGATGAAAAGGTAGATTTTGTGTTTTTTTTTAAATAATTGTTAAAAAAAAAAACTACCCAAAATACTATCATTTTTGTTTTACACATAGAATTTGATATTTTTATTCCATTAATTCCAAAATAAAAGTTCTAAATTCAATGTTTTTTCATTCATAGCCTTTTAAATTCAGTATAAAAATGTCAGTATTAAACCAGACATTACCAACAGAGCACCGAGCAACGAACCTTCAGCCAATCATTGTAGCATCAAAAGGCTACAAATGAAAACAACATTGAATTTAGTAATTGTTTTGAGTTTTTTTCAACTATTAGATATATTTTATGATTAATAAATGTATTTAAAAATAAAATACAGTAATTGAAGCTTTCAATATAGAAATGATTGAATTGAAATATAAAAAAATAATAATTTAATGCTTACATTTAAAAAATAAAATAAAAGTTTACAATTTTAAAATGTTAAATTCAACTTATATTCTGATGTCGCTTATATACTTTCAAAGTACGATAGTTAACTAATGCCTTGATATTAAGGTACTCCAGGAATGCTCACTTCCAAAACAACCCTGGTTAGCTGGGACAAGCAATAATAAATACGGGAGAAAAATTAATATATATATATATATAATTATGAGGGGAAAAAATGTATTTATTGCGGCTTTAAGGTCAGTAAATATGACGAGACGTCTTGAGTTTACACTTTGATGCAGCTTTGAATTCAAAGAAACGTTTGATTCTTCGACGAATCAAAAGATACTCGAACCACATTTGTTTTCTATTTTATTGTGTATTTATCCGGAGTGACTTCAACATGCTTCCACGCTCGGACGCGCACAGGATTCTTGTGTTTTAATACCACTTGTGTTTTTGTATTTATAGGCTGGGAAAGTGCATTTTTAACCGTCCAGGCTTCGCTGCACTGAAGGTGGTTCAAGAAAACATGCAAGACATTGGATCCACGCTGCCTTACGTTTACATCGCTACTGCAAACGTGTTCGCCTTAAACCCTTTTCTTCGTCATGTCGTCCCGACTCTTCCGCCCAAAGAAAACGTTTCTGTTTCTGAAAGAGTGACAACTTCCTGTCTGAAGACGCTCAGTTGCCAGAATAAATGGTCGTGGACTCGTTTGAGAAAAAGTTGTTTCCCTCGATTTGTTGATTTTGTCGTTTTTTTTTTACTTCCTCCGTCCGACGAAAGATGAAGTAACTGCCGAGTATTTTGACAGATAAGAAAACGGAATTTAATGTTCCTATAAATAACCATCGACTTCCTTTAATGAACTTTTGAACAGTAATTATTTCACCGTTAACATATTATTGTCAAATGGAAATATATGTTGGATCAGGAAAAAAAACAAAACAGAAATAATAAAAAATAGTTTGAATAAACAAGATTTTCACTCATGTCTCGCCAGGATGTGCAAAAAAGTATTTATATATATTTGTTATGTCCTTCAGGGACTCCGTAGAATGTCATGTAAATCCACAAGTTAAAAAAAGACTTAAAAGTGTCAAAATAATAATAAAAAAAACGATGAGAACGTAAATAATTACAAAGACATTTGAAAACTACTGGAAATATTTATATTATTTATATATTTATATATATGTTTATTTTTATATTACATTTTATTATAATTTTTATTTGAAATGGGAAGTATTTATATTTGTATTCTTTGCCTTCCAAATATTTACAAAAGGAGCTGAAATACTAGGAAATATTCTTTACTTGATATGTTTTAAATATAGTTTAAATTTCACCAGCCTGGGTGTTGTATTTGACAAAGATGTGTCTCGAGTTCAACACTTCAGAAAACTGACCAGAAACTTCTGAGCTGCTCTAGTAGAAGAACTTACATTTCTCCCGATCCTTAAAACTCTTCACTGGCTTCCAGTTTCTTTCAGGATCAACTTTAAAATTCTGGTTCTTACTTTCAGATCTATTCATGGTCAGACCTTCCATCAGTGATCTGATCCAGACTTACACCCCAGCTCGGGCTCTGAGGTCTGTGGATCCGACCTCTGTGTTTGTCGTACATGTCTTGACCTTTCAAAGTATTTATTTAAACTGTGTATTGTTTTGATTGAAGCGCTTTGTGACCCTGGTCTAGAGAAGCACTTTACAAATAACTATTACTAACAAACCGAAATTGGACGTATTTGAGTTTTAAGGGGCGTGTTCTGCCCCCCTTTACCTGGACCAGGTCAGAGGTCGCCCAGCGAACGTCCAACCAACACTAAAATCAGGTGGACGGACAAACACTACTAAACATTTATTCTGTCAAATTGTTGGAAACAACTTTGATAGTATTTTATTATTTTTACAAATCAACTTATAAAATGACGTAGAGAATAATTTTATATACAAAAGCTTCATTAAGAAAACGTGTATTGAGGTGAATTATTATTTATTATATATAATTATATGTTTGTCATTGTTTTGATGGTTTATTTAGCCTTTTATAGTAGAGCAGAGGTCATGACCTTTTTGAAGAAGTGATCCATAGATGGAAGTGTATCAGTGACATCACAATATACACACACCGACTACACACACACACGCTGACACACAGACCGACTACACACATACATATGCTGACTACACATACACATTGACTACACACACACACACTGCCTACACACACACACTGCCTCCACACACACACTGACTACACACACACATGCTGAGTACACACACACAACGACTTCACACACATGCTGACTACACACATACATACGCTGACTACACATACACACTGACTACACACACGCACACACTGCCTACACACACACACTGACTACACTCACACACTGACTACACACACACAGTGACTACACACACACACTGACTACACACACACACTGCCTACACACACACACTGACTACACACACACACTGACTACACATACACACTGACTACACACACACACACTGCCTACACACACACTGACTACACACACACACTGACTACACATACACACTGACTACACACACACACACTGCCTACACACACACACTGACTACACACACACACTGCCTCCACACACACACTGACTACACACACACACTGACTACACACACACACTGACTACACACACACATGCTGAGTACACACACACAACGACTTCACACACATGCTGACTACACACATACATACACTGACTACACATAAACACTGACTACACACACACACACACTGCCTACACACACACACTGACTACACTCACACACTGACTACACACACACACTGCCTACACACACACAGTGACTACACACACACACTGACTACACACACACACTGACTACACACACACACTGCCTACACACACACAGTGACTACACACACACACTGACTACACACACACACTGCCTACACACACACACTGACTACACACACACACACTGACTACACACACACAGTGCCTCCAGACACACACTGACTACACACACACTCAAACACAGATGACATATATCTTTAATTGCTGCTCATGTCTTAATATATTGAATAACATTATTTGTTTGTGTTTTCACACGAACAACTGAATTTAACATTTAAAACCTTTTCTTAAAGCATATTTTAAATCATTAAATTACATCATTTCTTTGATAAAAGGTTTCATTTGTTTATAAATACCAGACAAATACCAACAAACGGCAGCAAATGATCAAACCTTCAGCCAATCACAGTGAGGCTTTGATAGCAACATTTTTATATTGAATTTAAAAGGCTACGAATTAAAAAATATTGACTTTAGAACATTTACGTTTGAATATTTGTAAAAAGAAAATTAAACTCTACGTGTAAAACTGGTTAAATATTTCAATTATTAAAATAAATAAAATGCGATGAGAGACGAACAACAAGTCACTGACTTACGTAACTCGCTCGCACATGAATGCACCGTCATGTGTCACAAACAAGGGCCTCCTCTTCAGGCTGAGTCACAGTGTGTGTCTTTGTGTGTCTTTGTGTGCGATTGTGTGTTTCTGTGCGTGTCATAATTAGATCTGCAGCCGCACACTTTGAAGCCCTAACATGACCCGAGTGGTGTCGAGTTGTGTCTTGACTGATTCCAAACAACCAAAGCCAGACTGGACCTGTTTGTGTGCGTGTGCGATTGTGTGTGTGTGTGTGTGCGCGTGTTAGTGTGTGTGTGTGTGTGAGAGGGGTGTCCAGCAGAGATTAGATATTACACACGTCTAAAATTAGAGCTGATCTTCAACAAGCTCTTCTTGGATGTCATGAAATCAATTTGTTGATGGAAAATACTAAACACGTACTTGAAGGTGTCGAGAGTTTTTTTTAAGAACATGCGACGATGACGACAAAAAAGAGTGTAAAATTTGAATAAATATTACATGAGAAATATTAACTTAAGTTTAAATGATACTCTTTCTTTTTTTTAAATAAATACAAACTTATTAACTTTATACATAGAATAAAATATGATTCACATTTAAACATAATATATTCAAGAACAATGTATGTTCTGTGTTTTAATCTCAATAAATGATAAAACTACAAGAACACTTAAATATACCTTAAATATTTCTCTACTCATCGAGGAGGGAAAGTTAATTTAAAAATTATACAAATAAATAAATAATATGTTTTACTCTATATGTCAGAAACAAAAAAAAACATGTATTGCTAATGAATTTAATTTACTGTATTTATATTATTTCTAATGGTACTTGTAATATTAGACTTTTCTACATTTTATAAGGACTTTTTCTATTATCTTAAATTATTGAATTTAACTTCCTTTTTTAAAAAAAATATATATCGACAAGACAATGAAGTTCTTTCATTTCATAAAATATATTTTTTGCTATATATTTACTTTTTTATCTACTAATACTTAATATTGTTGTGTCATGTAATAATATTGAGAATCTTTTCCCCTGATCAGCATTTTCATTGTTTATTTTAAAAAGTATTCAAAAGTATTGTATTACTGAGTTTTTTTCTCTCTAAATCAGGAAATGTGTATCAACTAAACTAACAGGAAGTGCGTCTCTGATGATGTCGTGGTTTTATCTTTAGAAGCTCGATTTATCTAAAGTATGTTTGTTGATCCAAACAAAGATTTTACTTCAACAAACAGTTTAAGTGTTGTACTGTTGTTCTACTACTTCTACTACTACATCCACTTCTATTACTACTTCTACTACTACAACTGCTTCTACTTCTACTACTACATCCACTTCTATTACTACTTCTACTACTACATCCACTTCTATTACTACTTCTACTACTACATCCACTTCTATTACTACTTCTACTACTACAATCGCTTCTATTACTACTTCTGCTTCTACTACTTCTAACACTTCTATTACTACTTCTACTTCTCCTAACACTTCTATTACTACTTCTACTACTACAACTGCTTCTACTTCTACTACTACATCCACTTCTATTACTACTTCTACTACTACAACTGCTTCTACTTCTACTACTACATCCACTTCTATTACTACTTCTACTATTACAATCGCTTCTATTACTACTTCTGCTTCTACTACTTCTAACACTTCTATTACTACTTCTACTTCTAACACTTCCATTACTACTTCTACTACTACTACATCCACTTCTACTACTACTTCTGCTTCTACTACTTCTATTACTACTTCTACTTCTCCTAACACTTCTATTACTACTTCTACTACTACAACTGCTTCTACTTCTACTACTACATCCACTTCTATTACTACTTCTACTACTACAACTGCTTCTACTTCTACTACTACATCCACTTCTATTACTACTTCTACTTCTACTACTACATCCACTTCTATTACTACTTCTACTACTACAATCACTTCTATTACTACTTCTGCTTCTACTACTTCTAACACTTCTATTACTACTTCTACTTCTAACACTTCCATTACTACTTCTACTACTACTACATCCACTTCTACTACTACTTCTGCTTCTACTACTTCTAACACTTCCATTACTACTTCTACTACTACTACATCCACTTCTACTACTACTTCTGCTTCTACTACTTCTAACACTTCTATTACTACTTCTACTTCTTCTAACACTTCTATTACTACTTCTGCTTCTACTACTTCTAACACTTCTATTACTACTTCTACTACTACTACATCCACTTATATTACTACTTCTACAACTTCTATTACTACAATCGCTTCTATTACTACTTCTACTTCCACATCCACTTCTACTTCTACTACTACATCCACTTCTATTACTACTTCTGCTTCTACTACTTCTACCACTTCTACTACTACATCCATTATACTACTAGTACTTTTACTACTACTACTAGTACTTCAACTTTTCATTTTCTTTCTCCCTTTTTGTGTTTTTTTCTTCTCATTCTTTGTCTTCTTCATTTTATTCTCCTCAACTTTTATCTCTGTTTTCAGTATTTTTTTACATTAGTATTTTTCCTTCATGCCATCATTTACTTTGAATACTAATGAATAACTTTCAGACCTTTCAGTTTTCAGATTCACACTGCATTTGTTTTTTATTGGAAATGCAAATTATTGAGTTCTTTTTCTTCCTGTGCAGGCCGGTAACCACTGCTCTGACGACATATAAATATAAATAATATAAATAATAATAAAGTGACTTCATCTGTTGAAGGTGATGATCTGTGACTGACGTGTGATTAACTGACGTCTGATCCTCAAAACAACACCATGAATAATCAACGTCGTGATCGAGTCTATTTATCAGTCGATCTGGACTCATTAAAGTTCTGGAACCCTGTCCACAAGTGTGTGTGCGTGTGTGTGTGTGTGTGTACGTGCGTGTGTGCGCGCGTGTGTGTGTGTGTGCAGGGCTTTAGCTGGGACGAGGAGTTTCACTGTTGTCGAGTCATGATTGTCTCTTCAACACACAGGGAGCAGGCAAGGTTATGTCCTTGTCGTATAACACACACACACACACACATACACACACACACACACACACGCACACCAAAACACACACACAGACGGACAGACAGATACACACCCCTACAAAACGCACAAACACACAGACTTACACAAACAGTTATGCAAGCACACACACAACTCACATGCATGCACACATACACACACACACAAACACACCTACAAACACACACACACACACAACTCACATGCATGTACGCATACACACAAAAACACACCTACAAACATACACAACTCACATGCATGCATGCAAACACTCACACAAACACACCTACAAACACACACACAAACACACCTACAAACACACACACAACTCACTTGCATGCACGCATACACACAAAAACACACCTACAAACATACACAACTCACATGCATGCCTGCAAACACACAGACAGACACGGACAAATACACCTACAAACGCACGCACACACAACTTAGATGCATGCACGCATACACACACAAACACACACACAGCTCACATGCATGCACACATACACACACAGACAGACACGGACAAATACACCTACAAACACACACACAACTTAGATGCATGCACGCACACACAGACAGACACACACACCTTCGAACACACACAAACAGACAGACGCACACAAAAACAGACACACACAATCGTACAGCTATGCACACACACATGGTTACACAAATACACACAAACACAAACCCTGGAGCGATAAAGGTTGTGCGTCTCATTGTGTCACATTGACAGGTCGAATCATTTATCAGCTCATATCACATGTGACCTTCAGAACACAACAACACAACACAACACAAACGTCTAAAAGCTACAACTCTTGACCTGGAGTTGTGTGTCTTCTGGAAAATCTCACGACCAAATAAGGTCAGGATGTGATGAGAGTTTTGATGACTCTGCAGAAAACATTTCTCCATGAGATTTTGCTGAGCTTGTGTTTTTGTTCAATGTCGACAGTCTATGGTCTGGTGTTGGGGAGGAGATCCTGGGTCGGACCCGTGACACACAGGAGAGAGAAGGTTTCTCAATTAGGAGCGAACAAATTTGAAATTTAATTTTGTAAATACAATATTTATTTATTTATTAACATTTTAATATAGTTCCACTATGATTGGCTGAGAGTTTGATCCATTGGCTCGGTACTCGATTGGTTTTGTCTGGTGACTCTATTACACCAGTATTTTTATATTGAATTTAAAAGACTATGAAGTAAACAATATTGATTTTAGAACATTTATTTTTGGATTTATGGAATAAATACATCAAACTCGATGAGTAGAAATATTCATTCATTTTAAAAATATTATAATTTAATAAAAAATGTAATTAAAACCATTGAATATAGATGTTTTTCACACTCGTCCCTCAGGCACGACTGATCTCACGCTTCTCTTCTCTCAGAGATCGGACACAAAAGATGATCCACTTTCTTCGGCTTCTTTCAACGTCGGCAGGAAAGAAAACAAAAACGACAGAAGCTTCTGGACCACATGTTTCTGTGAGTCCAACTCAAAGTAGATCAACGTTCAAGTTAATACATCGAGAGACGAACGTCTTCATGATGAGAAACTGAGATAATAATTCCGACGAACTGAGCCGAGGATGAAAAGACAATATCTCGATGAAACTACTTCCTGTTGCTAAATATACATTTTGTTGTCCTCGCGACCAAGTCAGCCTTAAACTATCATAACTATCATAAATATTCAAGCATATTTTTATACTCAAAGTAGATCTGTGTCTTAATTACAAATAAGTCAATAAAAATGTAAATCCAAAAATATTTTCAATTAAGAAAACCTTCATTATAATGAAGGAAAACCAAATACATATTAAACCAAAAAAAAAATACCATCAAACACTTAAAAAATACTTTAATTGAAGTAAAATTGTTCAGTTCTTACAAAAGTTGCTTCAATAAAAAAAGAAAATATTTTAAATCAAGGAAAAATAAAAGCTCAAATTCAAAACCAAAATTGAACCTGCCAACAAAAAAGTTGTTTTATTGTTAAAAATGTTTATTTTTTCGATTTGAAGTGAAAAAAATTCCAAGGTTTTTTGGATTTATCAGAGAAGAAATCTTTTCTTATTTTATTTCATATTTATTATTGTATTAACTCAAGAGAAGTATTCACTTGGTTTTTTTTTGGTGAAAGGTTAATCAATGTATATTATATTTATATTTTAAAATAATATTTTCTTTTTTTTAACCGTTTTTTTTTAATAATTTGGTTTTTTGTTTCTCTTTCAACAGTCAGTTTGTATTATAATATTCAAAAGCTGCTCTTAACCCTTAAAAATGTAATTACATTCCTTTTTAATCACTTGAAACTTTTACTATATTTTTCTTTTAAGTATATTCTATTCATTTATATAAAAATTTATTTCAAGTATTTATTTTCTTAATTTTGAAAACCCTAAATCACGAAGATAATTGATCAAAACTCAACACTCTGGGATGAGAAGGAAGAGCGAGGGGTCGGGGGAGGGGCCACAATATTTTTAACTGGATTCCACGATGACAGCTGTCATTCTCCCCGAGCGACTGAGGGTCGAGCATCTAAAAAAATGGACTTTATAAGAAAATACTTCTGAGAAAGTTACTCACGATAATGAATGAATGATGAGTGTGATGTGCGTCCTTTCCAGGGTGTCCCCTACACCTCCCCCCATGTCGCTCCTGACCAAACTAAGATTCTAATGCATTAATGTTGCAAACTGTGACTTGTTTATGGAGAGAAATATTAAGTGATTACGTTTGGAAAACAATTAAAATATGTAAAATTCAAGTATAAAATAAATAAAATAAAAACATTAAATAATACAAATAATTTAATGTGTGATGATTTAGGGCTAAAGTCATGTTTATATATAATATTAAAATTAATTAAAATTAAATTAAAATGAATCAATTAAATTTTCTCAGCATGTAGAGAAGAAAATAATAAGTTCAATAAAAGGTTTAAAGCAATAAAATCGGGAAAAAAGATTCAATATTTAACGAGTAATGGTTAGAGTTGTGTTTGAAAAATTGATAAAAAAAATAAATAATTGATTATAAAAACATTAAGATAAAAAATGAAATGTAAAGAAGACATAACAAAAAACTTGTACATTTTAATATATTTTAGCAAATCTCTGTTCAACTCAATACTTGAATAAAAGGAAACCATCTTAAAAATGGTTAAATTAAGTAAGTTAAAGTAAAGATACTGAAATGTGTCAGATATATATTTAAACAAAGATTAAACGATCGACTGATCTGAACAGTTTATTGATCCGGTGACTTCACAGTCTTTCTATTTAAACCTGAGAATGTGGCTCCAGCAGGTGCTGCTGCAGGAGCCCCACGACCCCGACATTCCCATGACACCGAGGGGTCGAGAGAAGACCCTCCTGACACTCCTTCACAGACAGTGACATTCCTCCACACTCGGAGCCGGGAACGCAACATTCCAGGCGGCATCAGCGCCGGGATTCCCGACCGTTCAATCTGATGCGTCGAGATAATGCAGGAGGAGGATTTAGTTCTAATCAGTGGAACATATGTTCGATCCGAGACTTTATCTACAGAACTGAACCCTTTAAAAATTGAAATTCTAACTGTTGTTTTTATCCTTTTTATCCATCGATCCTAGTTTAAAAAATGATGTCTTTGTTTGTTTTAAATCAACTTTTTCTTGTGTTTTATTCTACATTTTGTACTTTTGTTTTCCTTCGAAGCTATTCTCAGTATAAATAGAATAAACATTTTCAACATTGACATTTGTTTTGACTTGAGAATCTCAACATTAAATTGACATAAAATTAAAATATACAATTATACTTTTTTTTACAATAGTCACTAAAATAAATCATGGCATGATTATGATTTTTAGAAAATACTACATTCCACAGTAATTTATCGCTTTCTTTTGGCTTTCAAACATATTTAATCGTATCAAACACTTCTTTAATGGTTTATATTTAAATATACTGTGTTTATTAATTTACAATGAACAATTTTTTTAAATTTCCAATTAAGATGGAAATATTAACAGCGTTTGTTAATCGTTGTGTAGATGGTCATTACGTCGTCCAAGCTTAAGGAACAATAAGATCCTGCAAGATCCCGCCGGTGACTGAGGACGAGAGGATACAGTCGACTCCAGTTGATTTTAAAGCTGATGTTTGAACATATTTTGGTTTGAAAACAAATGAAAGCAGTTACGACTTCGTCAAGAGTCATGTGGTCTGTAAATACTACAACACCAGAGTCAAGTACTCGACAATACTACACATATATACTTGTTACTATAGTATCACAGTATATATTTAGTCATTGTCAACTGTATGATGATACGTATAGTATCACTTCCTTTTTGGTTAAATGGCTGCTTACGAATAATCAGACTTTTTCCCTTTAGTGACTTCTTAGTAAAGAGAACCAAAGATCTCAAAGACCATCCGTAGGGAAAAAATGGTTTGTATCGTTTTCAAACTCCAGGTTTTTGAGCCAAAAGGTCTTTGGTGCTCCTGGTGTGAAAGCACCCGTATGGTCCTTTTAAAGTATTTATACTTGAAAATATTCCTAACGATTTTAGGGGACATTGAAATTGTGATGGTTCTGCTCTCTTTTAGTTGAATTGAACGGAAAGCCAATATATGTCTAAACATCAGGACTGTATCCTCTCATACTCAGTCTTGCTCATCGTTCCTTTAAGCTGTGAAGGACGGAATGACTGCCTCCATCTAGTGGCCGAAAATTTAATTGCAACACCAAAATGAACAAAACCTGTGAATATATGTTAATAATAAATACATTTTGCTAAATGAATATAAATAAAACAAAAAATATTATTTTAAAGCAAAGAAAAAAACACTTATAAATATACATTTTCCTCACAACCCGACCCATGACAAACACGTGCAACTGTAGTCTTTCAAGTGCCTGCTACTTGTTTTATTTGTTTTTATTGTATTATCTTTTTAACCGTTTTTATTTTGTGTGATATTTTATTTTCGTGTCAACCAGTTGTTGTTAAAGTACTACATCAATAAAGGTGAGCGACCAAACACAAAAAGGGAGACAGAACTTTGAAGATACATTCAGACGACTTGTTTATTCTTCAACGTTCATGTCAAGACGTACAACATTGTTGTGAGTTGTTGCAAAAATAGATTTTCTTTTCGGTGTCGATGGACGTTAAGTTACAGAAGTTTTTCATAAACGTACGCGTCACACTTTGGTTTTTACATCTGGGTGAGAGTATGTTTGGGAGAAGAAACATAGTCGGGAACCAAACGCACAAGTACAGGTCAGAGGAAAGATACAATTTCTGTAAATAAATGTTTTTTAAAGTCGTGTAACATCGTTTGAATGCGTTTATCTTCCGCGAAGAAGCGAGAAGATGAAATAAAGAAGAAGCTTCCACGACGGTGTTGATCCACTTCTCTTGCCAATCATTAGAAACGTTACAAAAAGCGCAAAATTGTACAAAAATGTAAAAAGCGAGAGTCAAGTCAGGAGTAAAGAGCCGTGATGTCATCACTGAACTTTATTAAAACTAACATCTCCAACCAGCAAATGTTTGATTGGAAGGTCTGGAAGAAAAGAGAGGGAGAGAAAGATTAGAGAAAGAAGATGTTAAACATTGTGTGGCTGCTATGAATCTGATCCAATGTGTTGTGAATTATACGTCAGCTCTTCTGCTGCAGTGTTGCAGATGTTGCAGATGTTGCTGCAATATTAACTACGCGTGCAGCGACTTCCCTTCAGGATGTGTCGAGAGCGACGGGTAGTAAAGTCGTGCGAGAGCTGATGCGGTTTCACTCGTGAGATGTTTCTTCGTGGAAGTCGTTTGTCAGAGACGAACATACGTGACGAGGAAAGACAGTCGAGTAAAGATGTTTCTACAGAAGAGACGAGACTATATGTTGAGAGTCGAACAAATAAATTATATTATTTTTGATTCGTTACTATTGAGGTAAGAAGTACGTCAGTGCCATCGGAAAATTAAATCATTTAATATACAATTGTAAATGTTCAAAATCTTTATTGTAATGTTGTTTTTTTGTTGAAATATTAAATTGATGAGAAATTTAAAAAAGTATAGAGTTCAGAAAATAGATTTTAATGTAATTTATTTATTTAAAAAAAACAATAATGTCAACCTTTTAACAGAGATATTATTAACTATAATGTCAACTATTAAAAACATTTCATTATTTTAAAAACAAAAAACAAGTCTCGACATTTGACATTTTTAACTCAATATTCTGATGACACTGATATACATCCATAGATACTTTAAATCCTTTCTTGTTGTCGTTAATATCTCATATATATATCGTTTGTATTAAACATTGTATCTTCCTTTTAATAATTAGTGATAGATTTTATTTAACTTATTTGACAAACAAATGTTGAGAACAGATAAATCAGTTGTTTTTTATGCACGTCTTTGACAAATGTAATTAACATTTTGTCGTTTAATGTTTTATAAATCTTTAAAACCGTGACTTTTATGAGTTCATTTTTCAAACCTGTTCCACGTTAACTATATAATCAAAGCTATTATAAATGATTTTATGTGTTTATTTATCAACCATCATCATGTTTGAACAAACATTTTTAACTTAAAGATTTTTTTTTACATTTCCAGAACATGATGATGACTCTGCAAAATAATTCATATTAATTTGCTTATAAATATGTCCAAAATAATTGAGGTTTGTTGTTGTAATTAAAGCAAGAGAAGCATTTTTTGTTCTGTAGTAACACACAAGACTCTTCCTCGTCTACTAGAGTCTTAAGAAACATCTTAAGACAATTTTATTCCTGCTTTTCCTTGATTCTCTGAGACTCCTGTGTTCGTCTCGGTGTTATCTTGACCTTTTAAGTATATATTTTATTGAATATTGTTTTGATTGTTTAAGCGCTTTGTGACCCTGGTCTTTTAAAGCGCTCTGTAAATATGACTTACTTACTTAACAAACTCACCGTGTGGACGGAACCAGTCGAGACGACGTCGCAAACATTTATGGCGAATAAGAGCGAGTGTTTGATTTTGGGATAAGATGACGAAAGCGTCTCAAAGACAACAAGAGTCGACTTTACCTCGAGTCTCGGTAAATGTTGACGATCTACACGATTATATTGACTAGTATTCAGGTGAGAAACTCGAGGTTAAGAGATCGACTGGTCAGGAAGAGAACACTTGAACAGGGGACATATATTGTAAAACATTTGAAAGTTGTGTTGTTGTTAAAGGTTCATTAATCATCTTTGAGTGAAGGATGTTCCATTTTGCACTTGATTGTTTGAGTCGTCTTTAATAATAAATTCACATTTTGTCTTTTTAAACAGATGTATTTTTGTATTATTTAAGGTGAACATGTGCACAGTGGTCCCTCCCTGTATCTCACCTTCAACGGATCTTATTTTTTTTACACACAGTACTGAATATTTCAATATACTGCAGACAGAAAAATGTTTATTTATATAAAACAAGATACACTTTAACATAGTAAAGCACTTAATGGGAGACGAGAAAACGTTGAACTCCCATGATGCCATTCTACGCGCTGCTCCATTAAGTAAGTAAGTAATATTTATTTATATAGCGCTTTTCCAGACCAGGGTCACAAAGCACTTAAACAATCAAAACAATATTCAATAAAGTATATACTTTAAAGATCAAGATAATACTGAGTGACGGCTGATTGGTCGCGACAATACTTTATTTAAAATAAGTAAACGTTACTTTGTCAAAAGTTATCCGACAGCCGGTTGACTGGGCGGCAAAGCATCATGGGAGCTGCTCAGGTAACTGAGGTGGTCGTTAAGCAGCGGCTCATGTGCAATGTTGAGTTTCCAAGTTTAAATAAATGTTGTTAATGTAAACAAGCAACACCTGCACTGAACGAGGGATCATAGTATTTAAAGAGTGATAATGAATTAAAGCTACTTTAGTTTTCACTGTGATAAGAGAGTCAGAAACATGGGAATTTTTATTTAACTCGAGCCTTGAGAATTGTTGAGAAAACGCAACGTTCCGTTAAAACCAATAAACCCTGATCAGAAATAGAAGCTTCTACGACACTATAGCAGTTCGGTCGAGGAACGAGGTGTGTATTGACAGTTGGCGCACATTCAACACACACAAGTCAAACAGACGAGAGTCGACTTACTGGTTCGGAGACCCGAAGGTGTTTCCGGTGAAGCCTGCGGAGAGAAAGAGAAGCAAATGGAAAAAACGTCGTCACTCGTCGTCTTTTAGCAGAACAAACACGACGCAAAGAAAGATGTTTCAACAGGTTTCAGGGTTTGATGGAGATTTTATCAACCTGTGGCCTGAAGGTTGAAAAAGAGCTGAGACGTGGAACCTCAGGGAAAGTCAAGTGTTGTTTGAACTTTTTCACTTTTTCGGAAACAAACGGAACAGCTTCACATTCTAATGACGTCTAATTCTTGATAAATATCCAGTTTAATTTACTTTTAATGTCCGACAACAGCTTTGCTTTTCACATTTCTGAACTCAAATCGTTGATATACAAACAATTATTGAAGCATTTTGTGCATTTTACTCTGTATTACTTCGGGACGCTTCGTAGTTTTACTGCACCACGCTCCATCGTCACAGGTATTGGGTTTCAACATAATATTATGGTGTGTACAAGTACCCCAAAAATGTATAGACTTGCTTAGGAACCAGACTTTAAACTCAAGGAAATCAGTCATGCAGTAGAACAAAACATGCTCAATAATCCGGTGCACTTTATAGTCTGAGAAATGCGGTAATTTTGTGCATTTTAGACTGAAAATCAAAGGAATAAACAACTAAATTACTTTTCTTTGACGAGAGATTTTATTTTTTAATGGACTTTTTTTTTAAAATTTTCTATATTAATGATTGTTTTGGAGCCTCTCATCGTCGAAGTCGGTTGAGGGGTTTATAGGAAAGGAAGTTAAAGCGCCGCAGCCAAAACATTGGAACACACTCTGGACTAATATCACCCATAATCCCTTGTAAACCTGATTCTGCCTGAGAGCACAGCTGCCTGTGATGCAGAGCAAAAAAAGCTGAAAGATCCTCTGATGTTCCGAGGACGTTTGTACCGGATCAGAAGCGTGAATAGATCAATGATTGAGGAGCAGAAAATCAAAGAGGTATATACAGACAAATAAAGGAAACAGAAATTAAATTTAAAAAAAACAACTCACCTCCAGGTTGGGGTTGGGGTTGTCCAAATCCTGAAAAGCTGTTAGGCTGACTTCCAAACGCGGCCCCCTGCTGGGCTATTGCCCCAAATGTCGATGGGCTCTGATTGGCCAGGGCCCCGAAGGACGGTGCGCTCGTAGGAGAGCTGAAGCTAGAGACGGAAAAAAAAAAGTAAGAAGGTTTATTTCAAAATGGATTTGAAAGAAACACAAATCTACAGCTAAAGTTATTCTGCACTACGATACAGAAGGTGTCAGGTGGTACATGTTTGGGAAGCCGGGGGATTGAGGGATGAGGGTTTAAAAAGGTGGTAATCCGGTCTGCAGGACCCGGGCCCACTAACACCACAGGAAGTAAGAAAAAAAAAAAAGGGAGAAAAAACATAATCCAGAGAAGGAGGGAGGGGAAAATCTGGACGGTTTAATCTGCCTGCAGCTGATCTCAGACTGAGATTAACCGGAGAATTAATCCAGTCGAGGCAGTGCAGCGTGATTACGAGCATCCAGCTGGTGAACGGAGCTAAACACGGTTAATGACCGAGGCTTAAACCAAAACCACAACAATAACGACAGACGCTAATCCACGTTCTGAAGATTTTCACTGACAAAGTAATTATGTTAACTTTTACTCCACGGGGAGAGTTTGTCGTTCCGTGTCGTCGAAGCGACGGGATTATTCCGGTGGAACCGATGATCTCCGACACATTAGCCGTGGAGCGGCCACTGTTTAATGCTGCTGTACGTGAGGCTATATTTAGACGGTATTCGAACCACGCGGCGCTCAAATAATGATGTGCATTAACACTTGAGCAACGTCAGCAGATGAGTTAGCATTACATGAGTGAGGCAGAATTACACATCAAGGATCTCACTCGACTTTATTTAGACTTCGGAGACATTAGCTATGATTTATTTACGTATACTTTCATTCTCGTGACATTTAAGCTCAATGTTCATCAAGCATGTATCTTATTTAGCAAAACTAGTAGAACAACAATATACTTTAATATTAACTTTAACTGTGCGGCGGTCCGTGGTACTACTCCGTGGTACTACTCCGTGGTACTACTCCGTGGTACTACTCCGGGACGCTCAGTGGTACTATTCCGTGGTACTACTCTGCGACGCTCCATAGTACTACTCCGGGACGCTCCGTGGTACTAATCTGTTGTACCACTCCGTGGTACTACTCCATGACGCCCTGTGGAACTACTCCGTTGTACTACTCCGTTGTACTACTCCGTTGTACTACTCCGCGACGCTCTGTGGTACTACTCTGTGGTACTACTCTGTGATACTACTCTGTGATACTACTCTGTGATACTACTCCGCGACGCTCTGTGGTACTACTCTGTGGTACTACTCTGTGATACTACTCCGCGACGCTCTGTGGTACTACTCTGTGATACTACTCCAGGACGCTCAGTGGTACTACTCTGTGGTACTACTCCCGAGACGCTCAATGGTACTACTCTGTGGTACTACTCCGCGGCGCTCCGTGGTACTACTCCGCGACGCTCCGTTGTATTACACAGCGATGCTCCGTGGTACTACTCTGTGATGCTCTTTTGTATTACTCCAGAATCCTTCATAGTATCACCCTTGGCAGTCTGTAGTATTACTCCGGGATGCTTTGTAGTAATACTCCGGGATGCTCTTTAGTAATACTCCGGGATGCTCTGTAGTATTACTCCGGGATGCTTTGTAGTAATACTCCAGGATGCTCTTTAGTATTTCTCCAGGATGCTCTCCAGTATCACTCCAGGACACTCCTGGTTTTACTCCAGGACGCTTCGTAGTCACAGTACTGTGCTTCAACATAATAATATGGTGTGTACAAGTACCCCAAAATGTATAGACTTGCTTAGGAACCAGACTTAAAACTCAAGGCCATCAGTCACGCAGTAGAACAAAACATGCTCTATAATCCGGTGCACTTTGTAGTCTGAGAAATACGGTTCTTTTTCTCACCCGAACCCTCCCATGTTGGACGCTGCTGTTCCCTCTCCGAACACTTTTCCAGTGGAACCCATGTTGGCATTGAAGGACGGGCTCGCCCCAAATGACGCCGAAGCGCCGAAAGAGGGGCTCGAACCAAAAGCTGGAGGACTACCGAACACCGGGGCGCTGCCGAAACCACCTGGAAGAGATGAATAAAGGGGTTTGACACAATCCTGGTCTCACTAATACAACTTATGAAACATGCTACAGTCATTCATTTCCCTGAATGGTCTCGACGGAAATCCCTTATTTCATAGCTTCCGTGACCCCCTGTGCCAGCCTGATGTCAGGGTAATTACATCACACCCACTCAAATATACTCGCTCCAGGGGTGAGAGGGTGAAGTGAAATTCCAGCCAGGCCACCAGCACGCCCCAGTAAATAATTGATTGAGCTAATGTAACAAGATTACACTGGCCATACGTGGGACAGCTACTGTTTAGCAAAATGAAGTCAAAGAAAAGACGGCAGCTGGTGGTCTGAGACCCCCCCCTCCCAAAAAAAACCCTACGATGTTATACATAATAATGCTATACATATTATACACATAATTGAGATAAACAAATCTAGAATTCTACTTTGTTAGAAAACAAGTCAGTGGACAAAATAACCTTCCATTTACTACATCCATCACGATTACACAGAACAAGCCGAATACAATATGATGACATCACAGTTGCCACATGCATTTTTTAAAGGAAGTATTGATTCCCTGAGATCAACTATAATATTCAGTTTGAACAATGTACACGTCTAGAGTCTATAGTTGCTTAAGATTTTGTTAAAGCCCAGAGTCTCAAACTTTAGATTGTTAAGATACTTTTGCATTTAAAACGCAGGAATCAGGTCGAATAAAGGTTACCGTGTCCACTTGTTAACGTTGAGCATAAAAAAAAGGGTCGATACCTGGTTTGGTGGGCGAGGCAAAGGAGCCGAATCCCTGGGCGGCGACGCTGGTTCCGCCGGTGCTGAAGGTGGAACTGGGTTTCTGCTCCCCGAAAGTGGCCTGTCCAAAACCCATGGTTTTTGCTGGAGAGTTCCCGAAGAGACTGTTGGTGCCTGGAAATCAGACATCAATTAACTGTCTACAGGTGTATAGAAAGACAGTTTAATTCAACTCATAAAAAACCTCTGTGACCCTGTTAAGACTAAATATTTAGCCTATATTGTGAAGAATACATCAAAATGTCTGAATAACCGTAATTCTCAGGCTATAGAGTTCACCCGACTTTGCCTCCGCACCAACTACATTTAAAAAAAAGAAAAAAACCTCATAAAAAACCCTCGTTTTAGTTTGTTCTGTAACTATTTATACATGAACTCTACTTCATTTTAACACTGGTGTCTTGAAATATTTGTTCATCGGTTTCTGGGTTGACAGACGTACGGTGGGAAAGGAAGGCTACGTTATTATCATCTTTATTTTTATTTTTTTTTTCTTTTCGTTTTTGTTTTATTTATGCTTTTTTGTTTTGTTTTTGATAATAATAGACACACTGTGATTTTCTATGGACTACTGTGCAACATAAGCATTTCTTATGTATTTCATACATGCCTGAAACAACAAATTTAGTTAGATATTTAAAATAAATTAAAAAAAACAAACAACTAAAAACAGACATATATAATGTATATATATATACACACACAGCATATAATTTGAAAGATATTTACACTTTTTGTGAACAGAACTTGTAACACAGCAGTAAAGAAAACCAAGATACATTTTCTTTTTGAGCATCTGCTTCTATCACCTCAGGAAGTGTCTGTAATCCTTATACATTAATGTGCCAACGCCACCATTTCTTGCACCTCTAAGTCACGCTCTTGGTTTTTCTGCTACATCACCTCCAATAGGCAGTCGTCACGTAAAACTCCATGGACACTTTTGAGTCTTATATTTCGGAAATCACCGTATTGCGACAATAATGTAACATGTAAAAATAACATAATTCATGACATGCGTTTGATGGTGACTCAACCATTAAGAAGGAATTAAGCCCACCTGCCAGTGGTGCCTGCCCAAACCCTCCAGCGGAGGACGGGGCCCCAAACGGGTTCTTGTTGGCAGCATCTTCGCTCGGTTTGCCTCCCAGACCACTGAAGAACCCTCCGCCGGCGGAGGAGCCGCTCTGATTGGCTGAACTAGAACCAAAAAGACCAACGGCTGTTGACGCCTGAGGCTGAGAGAGAAGAAAAACAACACAAAATGAGAATAACAATAAGGATTTGGGATGTAGTCACGTGATGAGAAAATGAGACGATACCTGTCCGAATACACTCCCGGTGTTGGCCTGTTGGCCGAACACAGGCGCAGCAGGGGAACAACCGAAACCTGACCGGGGGACAAAAATATGCTTTTAGAGGGGGAGCTAAACCTTTTAAACCAGGGGTGTCAAACTCAACCACACAAGTGGCCAACATATTTTAAAACTCTTGGTAACAGGCAAAACTAATTACTGTCTGACCATATATAGAGCTGAAAGTAAGAAACATACTTTTAAAATTGATCCTGAAAGAAACTGGCAGCCAGTGAAGAGTTTTAAGGATCAGAGAAATGTGAGTTCTTCTACTAGAGCAGCTCAGAATTCTCGCTGCAGAGTTTTGTATGAACGGCAGGCGAGACAGATCCTTCTTGTTTAGACACCAAAATAAACAATAGTTTAAACGAGAATACACAAACAGTATCAAATTCCCATCGACCTCAGTTTTACTTTTTATTTTAAGCCTATGTATAATTGTTGAAATCCATAATCATTGTTCTTTATCTTATCTTAAACACTGACACCTTTAAATGTCACTGTACAGACCAGAGTCCCTTCTGCCATCACTGTGAGCTTTTAGTTTATTGTGCAAGACAATAACAAACATGTTTGCGTGTCAACATTGTTAGCTTGACCATGGTGACAAAAAGTGAAGGAACATACTAGGTTAGTGAGAAATAAATAAATTGATACACTGATATTATCACAAAACTATATCAACTAATTTTCTTTTGCTTAGTTATTTTATGGTTTGTATTTCAATTGAGTGTGAAAAATAAAAATATTTCTGCATTTACAATTAACATGCAATTATTATTAAAATAAATATTCATGGCGTTTCTTTTATTATTATTTTGGTGTTGGAATTAACTTTCCGGCCAATAGATGGCAGCGCAAGATCCCGGCGATACAGAGGACGGGAAGATACAGTCGACTCCAGCAGCTTTTAAAGCTGATGCATAAACATATTTTGGTTTGAAAACAAATTAAAGTAGTTACGACTTTGTTAAGAGTCATGTGGTCTGTAAATTCTGCAACACCAGAGTCAAGTACACGACAATACTACACATATATCCTCTTTACTACACCATCACTATATATTGTATTGTCGTCCCTGTATCATGATACGCATTGTATCGCCAGTTTCGTGTCAATAAAAACCCCTAGAACACATTATGTGCAGAATTCTTAGGTACCCCCTTTCTTGGCATTAGACCTTTCTTGTGATCCCCGTTAGTAAAAAGGTTTCACAAGTTTCTGTTTAAATCTTAAGCTTAATCTTGTCTTAAACTCAGTCGTAAGGCCATTTTATAATTTTCTGCAGAAGAAGTCGAGCCTTTTTTCTGACCCATCTTTAGAGTTTGGTCTCATAATTCTGTACAGAAAGTGGTGTCAACTTGTAGATGTTACACCTGCTAGTTACCATCATTAGGTCTTGCAGCCAAAAGAGTTAAATCACATCAACATGTTAATAAGCAATAACATAGGTTTACCTAATATTACTACACATACTGTAGTGGAGGGTCAGCATTACATCATCTTTTAAATATTACTTCTCATGAGTGCGCGATAAAAAAAACACAAGCCCTCACCTGAAGGTTGACCGAAGCCAAACCCTGAAGAAGACGTTGTCGTGTTACCCCCAAACGTGGACGCTTGCCCGAATCCGGAGCTCTGTCCAAATGCCGGCGCCGTGCTTTGTCCGAAGAGTCCTGTCCCGGTACTGCTGGCGGGGTTGGGACTGCCGGAGCCAAAGGAGAAGGAGCTGGCGTTGGTCGCGGTCGGGGCGCCGAAGAGGCCTCCTCCTCCCCCTGTGGTGGCCGTGCTGCTGGCGCTCGCTCCGAATGCCGACTGTGCGAAAGAGAAGCCGCTGGCCGACCCGGCGTTGCTGGCGGGCTGTCCGAAACCACCGACCTGGCCGAACACCGGCTTCCCGAAACCCGTTTCGGCAGAAGCGCCAAACCCAGCGGACGCAAATCCCGTGGGTGCTGGAGCGTTGGGGGCCGAGGAGGGAGCTGTGGTGTCGGCGGGCTGCCCGAACAGACTCGGGGTGGTGACGGGGGTGCTGGCCACCGAAATAGTGGGCGTCGTGGCAACGGCGGCGACCGTGTTGATGACCGGAGTTATGGACAGAGAACTGCTGTCCGTGACCGTGGGCAACGGTTGCGTGAAGATAGAACCTGGCTTGTCTCCTCCAGGGATCTGAAACAGGGATGCTTCTACTGGAGGAGGAGCAGAGGGAGGTGGCACTGTGGTGGTGGGAGCAGCGGTGGTGATGGTGGTGGTGGTGGAGTCTGGATGTGTCGAGGGAGCCGCGCTCGTCACTGTGGCCGCTTCAGGGGCGGCAGGGATGGAGGGCGAAGGGTTACTGGCCTTCATGGCAGTCGAGGTCAAAGGAGGTGTAGGTGCTTCCACCGCGGTGACGGGCTCCGGGTCTACGGTTTCCTTCGCGGCTTCTGGAGCCTCGGGCGGAGGGACAGCTGCAGCTTCGGCAGGCGTCTCTGCGGGGATAACTCTGTCGCTCGCCGCTCTGGTTCCTGGAGCTGAATCAGGAATGCCGAACACTGCGGCCGCAGGATTAGAAACTGGAACCGAAAACGATAGTTTGGAGCTGGATTCCGAGGGCTTGAACAGACTGCCGCCGTCCCCCTTGGCCGGGTCGGTCCCTGCGGGGTTCGGGGGGGCGTTCAAGATAGACTTGAAGTTGTACGAAGATGCCAAATTGGAATCGCCGAAGGCAAAGGAGGAAACGGCAGGTTTGCCGGGCGCGTTGGTCGCCTCCCCTCCTTGGCCCACGCGAACCCCAGAGAAAATGCCCACGGTTTCTCCTCCGGTTGTTTTCGGAGGCTGCGGTTCGAAGGCAGATAAGCCCGGCGCCGCTTTGGCACTTTCTGCTGCTGCGTTCGAAGAGGTCGCAGGCGCGGAAGTTGAGGAGATGGACTTTTGGGCGAAGGAGAACGGCTCGTCGTCACTCTGACCGAAGGTCAATTTGCCGTTTCCGAAGGTGAATTCAGCTTTTTCCTTCACTGGAGAAAGAAGAAAAAAAAAAACCTTAAGTATTCGAGTAATGAAAGTTCATCATTTATACTATTAAATATTTATTTTACCTTGTAATGTTCCAGTGCCGAGAGAAACTGAAGAAAAACTGGAGAACAAAACACAAGAGAAAATTACTTTTTTTTTTTACAGATTGTGATTCTCTTTTCAGATATTTGTTTAATTTTTCGCAAACGGTATATTTAATAATAATAATAAGATTTACAAAAGCCAGAGTCAGGACTTTGTTACAGTCTATTTATTTAAGAAGGATACTTTAACGCAAGAACAAAACTTTATATAAAGCATTAATTTCCACACCCACGACAGTGCACTCCCATGATGCCTTTCTACAAACTGTTCTACATAGTGACGGCTGATTGGTCGAAGCGACACTGTATTTAAATTATACGTCTTTGGTGCTACGTCCAATGCGATCGACAGCCATCATTGGGGTGCGACAAAGCATTGTGGGAGCTGTGGAGGTCACCGTTACTGAGAGGGTTGTTGAGGGGGATGAAATGTTGAATTTGCAATTTTAATTCAATGTTGTTCATTCAAACCCTGTACATGGTCCGTCTACTTATCGTAGTCGTTCATAATTTAATGTCAAAATGACATTGTTTTTTCAAGTGTATATGGAAAATCATAGAAAATGAAACGGTAACCATTTCACAGATTTTACTGTAATGCGCCGGGTGGGGGGTAAACCATGTAGTATTCGAGGGGCCACTGTCATACATACAAGCGTGATTTAATCTACAGATCACGAGAGTGTGTTATGGTTATATTTTGTACGTAGATTAATGCAATAAAACAATAATAAAAATGGACTAATATCAAGGTTTGAGGTCATTTCAACATGTTCTGTGAAACCAGTTATCCAGGTAAGAAAAAAACATTGCTGAACTCACGCAGATGAGGCGTTGAAGGGTTGGCTGCTGTGCTCCGATGCACTCGAGGTAATGGCTGACATGTCGATTTTGGGAGGCGGAGCTGAAGGTGGCGAAAGATAAAGATAAAAAAAAAATTTGAGCAATGCATGCTTGTGAATCAGGTTGTGGTTATGCTACCGATACACACCGAAAACAAAAGCCGTCTGTGGTGCAGCAGAGGCATCTTTCTGGAAACTTTGGTTTGAATTCTGAGGAAGAAAATGCATTTCCAGTGACACACGTTTAGCCTTCACAGTGGTTCACAGAGTATAGAACATTATTGGACCTTAGTTTGTCATCACTGTGTTGTCTTGGCCTTTTAAAGTTTTTGAATTTGTGTTACTTTACTTTAACTGTGTATTGTTTTTGTTAAAGTGCCCTGTGACCCTCGCCTGTGAAGGGCACATTACAAGTACTAAATACTTACTAACAAATCCAAAAAATGTTTGGTTTGATTTATCATTAAGAGTGAACATTATTTTTCAATTTTATGAAGCAAAGGGGAACAAATGTTGCAGAAAATATATGTAAGAGTCGTCGACAAACAAAGAATCCACCAAAGCTTGTCAAATTATTGTGAAAATATATTTTATTTTGGAAATTATGTATCCTGAATACACATCCTGTTGATTTTATACTTCCAAACCTAAAATACTGTTATTTAATGTCAGGCTGTTGGAGGTCAAGAGATGCTTTGGAAAAAAACAACTACATGTCTGGAGTCTCGGAGTAGTTGAACAGAATAACACCCGACTTAACTCTGTAGAGAATCAATTATTATACAAAAAAACAACTTGGGGAATTACAAAAGAAATGATTATACTGCTTTATAAAGTTTGCACGAGGTTTGTGTTTTGCTCCGTTTTGTTCATGCCCAACTTGATTTTATATTAATTTGGTTTTCTCTCGACAATTGTATCCCTTTTCCTCTCTAGACTAATAAAAGCCAGTTCTTTAATCGATTTTAAAACAAGTTAATTTGATCAGGGAAATGAGTTTACCCGTCTGAATAAATGTCTATTAAAGAGAAATAATCATTTTTGTACACGGCTACATATCCAGTGCTTGCTAAAATGACTAGATTGTTTTAATATAAAGCATGCGACTCCAGTCATGCTCAGCATTTCCTAATTTCATATACAAACCAACTTTAGTAAAAACAGCTCCATTTTATCCACAATAACTATGAACATACAGTGTGAGGAAAAAAGTACAAACAATCTTAAGCATAACAATATCTCGACTCACTCGTTTGGCCATAGCGAAGGCGTGCTCCAGGATCGAAGTGGGATCTGACGCGGTGGAGCTGGAAGAAGTTTAAACGCGTTACAAAAAGTCACTAAAAAAAGGACATGATTAACAGAAGAAAAATAGATTCTGCTTGTTGTCCTGGATTTACAATTCAAACTGAAAGAGACTCTTATAATAAATGACACATTGGAAAATCAGGATAGATTGAAAATGTAGTCACTTAAAATAAAAAAACATTGTGTAGCAAAATAATAATTTAAAAAAAAGCAAATTAAAACACATTAAACACACACATTCCTGGACTGTTACAATTTCTCAATAGTTCCAATAGTTTACATACTAACTTATTGCAGCTTTGGCAAGTATTCAAACATAAAGTGAACAAAATCTTACTCAAGTTTCTATTATTCAACCTGAAATGTAGATATTAAAACATTAAAATAAGATTAAAATAAGAGAGCTTCACCTGTTCGGGTTAGGAAATCCCTTTTCTTTGAAGTCGACAACGTTCACCACCTGAGGAACCGTCTTCAGGGTTGATTCCGTCAGAGACGTTGCTGTTAAAGGGAAAAAGCATCCGTTTGAAAGACATTTAAAAGTAAGATACATTTTATAAACCAAAAGTCTTCCTCCTGGTTATTGGAATTATATTTCATGTTGATTTCCTAATATAGATCCATTATCCTGGGTGATCATTTCATCATTAAATTGATAAAACATTCACCTTTACAAAAATAAAAGTGCATTTATTTCTGTGCAAAACAATCCTCTCGATAGTTTCAAACCTCTACACACCAACAA
This sequence comes from Callionymus lyra, assembly GCF_982586985.1. NCBI lineage: Eukaryota > Metazoa > Chordata > Actinopteri > Syngnathiformes > Callionymidae > Callionymus > Callionymus lyra. The sequence continues at coordinate 8,750,840 of NC_141822.1, forward strand.
TACATCCAATGGTAGAACGAACAGCATTTCACACTCAAATATGGTTGAAACTTGGTCATGCAGTCGGTTTTACTTTGTTCTGCGGACTTTGTCTCCACCTAGTGGATTTAAAAAAGTAGGACCTGAATTATATACATTGAAAAAAATGCATTTATCTGATGGAAAAGTAAGTCCTTAAAATAAAACGTACAACTGAGGATTGGAATAACATTTAAAACTATAATATAAAAAAATAAAATTAAAGCAAGCAATTAAAAAATAAATGTATAACATTTGTACAGGATAAAAAATATGTAAATTAACTTGATATGCTGTTATACAATCGTTTGTTATTGAACACAATTTTAAATATTTTTATTTAATTTTCTTATATATTGCTTTATATAATATGAATGCTTGTGACTTATGTTCAACTCTGTTTAGTTAATATACAACTTGATTGGTTAACTAAAGAAATTTAAATTTTTTTAATTTAATGAAGCACCTATTGACGTGTCTAGTTCCTCAATTTTAGTCATTTAGAGTGAATGAAAAAACGAAAAACAAGCATAATTTAAGAAGAAAAATGTAAAGATACAGATTTTTATAGCAGGACATTGTTGCAAAAACACCTCGGGTCGTTCATCTTAAGTGAGTTCAAGTTCGATGTCGGGTTTCTAACCTGCTTTCTGATTGGCCATCTGTCTCTGCAGTGCTGCAGCGGCTGCTGCCTGGTGGGCGCTGATGGCGACAGGGGTGGCCCGGTCGCTCGGTGGGGCTCCGTGTTTGACCGTCTTCGTGGCCAGAGCTGTGCTGTCGGCGCCGCTCAAGTTGCCTCTGATGGCTGGAATTGAAACGCGATGACATTTAGATACGTGTGACACAAACGTAGCAACGATAGAATCGCGTACCGTGGCTGGCGATGGGGCTCATGGGGAAGCCGATACCGGAAAGAGATTGGATCTTGGCCGTCAAGGGAGTCGACTGAATGGTACCGAAGCCCGGTTGGATGGAAGGAGTCCTCACGACGTTGGGATGTCGGGGGGTGGCTAGCGACGGGTGAATGTTTTTCATGGGAGGAAGCTGGTTCTGTAGTTCCTCTTCTTCCTCCCCCAGTTGTAATGGATGGATGCTGGTGCACGGAAAGGAGGTGGAGTTGTCATCGTCCAGATCCTCGTCGTATTTGGGCGAGAGGAAGGCCGAGCGAGACAAGTTGGCTGAAAAATAAGATCATTAGGAAAGAATAACAACTGAATTAATGGAACACTTTACAACAATATCTTGACGCATGTTGAAATGGAACTCGTTTATATCTTCGCTACAACTTACAAGGGATGTGAATTGACAAAAATATTGCGATACGGTACTTATGACGATAATATAATATATTGTGATAGTGTAGTAATCAGGATATATTTGTAGTATTGTCGAGTACTTGACTCTGGTGTTGCAGAATTTACAGACCACATGACTCTTGACGAAGTCGTAACTGATTTAATTTGTTTTCAAACCAAAATATGTTCAAACATCAGCTTTAAAAGCTGATGGAGTTTATTGTATCCTCTCGTCCTCAGTCAACGCCACAATCTTACGGGATTTGATTGTTCCTTTAGTTACGGAGGACGTAGTAACGGCCGGAAGTTTAATTGCAATACAAAAATATAAATACTATAATATATATACAATGAATATTTACATGTGAATTGTAAATAAAACAATATAATCATTTTATTTTATTCACACACAAGTGAAATATAACAATTAAAAAATATATGATTTCACCACAACACAAGTTGTTTCCAACAGAAAGTCAACTGTAAATAAATTTGCACATCTAGTGTCAAAAATGGAAACTCAATAATCAAACATTGTCTGCCAATCAACAAGTGAGATATTGAGTTAAAGAAAGAAGATATACTGACATTTATCATCCTGTATTAATGATGATAACCATTAAAACAAACCTTTAAATTCTTGTAAATATACATTTCTATTGTATTTTTTATTTGCTTGGGGTTTTTAAGTTTCTCCCCTCATTAATATTTAACATTACTTTAAGTTCTTCTATTTTAATTTTAATAAATACTGAATTTGTTCAGTACTAGCATGTATACTTCCATTTATATGTATGAAATAAGAGATTTTATTTTTTAAATTGAAGTAAGTAAGTCATTTTTATTTATAGAGCGCTTTTCCAGACCAGGGTCACAAAGCGCTTAAACAATCAAAACAATATTCAATAAAGTATATACTTTAAAGGGCCTCTGATGCAATTTTTGTCTATGTTTTATACAACAATGACGATGGTCGTACACTGTTCTGCCTTTAGACCTACATACTATAAGATTATTCATATTTTTTGGGGAAAAAAACAAAAGTTAAGTTAGCAAAGTGATAACTCCCAAAATAAATCAGTACCTGGTGCGGTGGAGCGGACCGGAGGCATCTGTCCCTTGGAGAGGAAATTGCGCAACTGGGACTGTTTTCCTGGTGTGACTTTAACTTCTGAACAAATACATTAATAGGAGAAAGAAAACGATTTAACAACTGTGCAGTCTTGTGATGTAATCAAGTCATTCATCTCCACGTCTGTCACTACCTGGAGATTTGACTCTGGATACTTGAGGTGACGTGTCCAGCTTCGCCTTCAGCAGAGCATCTTTCAAACTCTCCAGCTCGCTCTCCAAACTGTAACCGGGACCCAAAAATATTCTCTCAGTCGGACAGATATGCTTTTCATGGCTGCATATTTAGCCGCGGTGACAGCAGTGAAGATGAAGGCGGCGGATGCTACTTTGATCTTTAAACATTTAAACTGATACAGTTTTTTTTTTGTCAACCCAGATACGTCTCGACGAATGACGTCCTGCTCACCCAGCCGCTGTCGTCGCCGCCGCCGCCTCATTATTTATAGCCAGAGGCGTCGTCTTGTTGTAGAGGCGCAGGGACGAGAGCTCCTTCACCAGGTTGTCAAGTCGATTCTTCTGCTGATTGATGATGTACAGGTTGTTGGACAGTGTGGTGAACAGACCCTCGCGTCCGGGAACGACCATGTGTCTATCGGGGAAGGGAATTTTTTTTCGGTCATTTTTTTGAGTTGCAGTTTTGTAATCAATCGTAAAATAAACCCAACAACTTTAAAACTCACTTCAGTTTCTTCTTCTTCTTCTCCAGGTGTTTTTCCCATTCCACGTCCAGAACATCGTTGACATCCTCCACGGCAAACGTGACGTACTGATACAGCCGGCGTATTTCCTGGATATTTATATATATATTAGTATTATTTTTGATAGATGAAATCCATGTATAGATGCATCTACAAATGTTGACTGAAGCGTCACCTTGAGCTGCTCCTCGCTCCGCGGGTCCAAAGGTCTTTTGTACAACAGCTGTCTGTAGTTCCGGTCTCGACCCAGCTCGCTCTGGGCCTTCGCTTCCTCCGCTCCTGCAAACCCCTCCAGTAAGGTGGTCTTGAGTGTGCCGATGTCTCCGTGAACAGACTGTAGTAGAGGTTTTTTTTTAAACATCGTGTCATTAGATCGTCCGTCAACTCTCAACGATATCTGACGTGTTTGGATTTACCTCCGTGGTTTCTTTGATTTCCAGGGTGAAACTGTGCAGTTCCTCGGAATCCTTCCTCAGCGCTTTCATCTGCTCGTTCGTGCCGATCTTGAAGTCCGCTTTGGAACTTCGCTCCTTGAGATCGTCCAATTCTTTCTGGAAATGTGAAATCTGCAAATATAAAACAAACGGGTTTAGCAAAGAGAGGTCAAACTAAACCACACGTGGGACAAAAGCCTTAAACTCGGTTCAAATCAGGAGCCAAACTGTCTCTTTTCTTAAACACTAGCATCGATCATTATATCAACACGAACATTAATCTGACGAAACTCTATTTATCGACTCAAATTTTTAGAGTGACACATGCTATTTAGTGTTTTAAAACAGCATTTCACACAATAAAAATGTGTGTTAATGAGCAGCTGTGTTGTAGTTTTCCTTTTAGCTCGGGCTCTGAGGTCTGTGGATCAGAATCTACTTATGGTTCCACGCACACGGCTCAGGACCAGAGGAGAGAAATCTTTTCAGGCTGTTGCTCCTAAGCTTTGGAACGATCTTCCTCTCTCTTTGCGCTTGATGGAGTCTACTGACTCCTTTAAGAAACATCTTAAGACGTTTCTATTTGTTCAGGCTTTTCCTTGATTTTCTCGAACTCCTGTGTTTGTCTCAGTTTTATCTTGATCTTTAAAGTATGTACTTTTTTGAGTATTGTTTTGATTGTTTAAGCGCTTTGTGACCCTGGTCTCGAAAAGCGCTATATAAATAAATATTACTTACTTACTTACTTATGCATCTTAAGAATGTATTGGTTAAAAAACAAAACCTCTAGATTAAAAATAACACTTTCATACAGAAGGATCTCAGAACTTGAATATTATTGGTTACAGGAGAAGTTTAAAAATATTTTCACTCTCATTTCTGCAGGATTAATGAAAAAAAACAACTTTTATAACGAATTGAGCCAATTTAAGAAAAAAAAAAGCAATATCACAAATACAGATTAAAACTTAAAGCTCCCATAAGTTGCGTAAAGCACGGCTCACCTCCTCCATGATTGCATTCATGATTGGATCCGTTTCTTTCTTCTGCTGAACTGGCTTCTCCAACATCTTAACACCAGTTATAGCCTGCAAACAAACAAAAAAGAGGCTTTAGATATAATTAATTTTCCAGTTTTTACTTTTTATAAAGATTTGTGTTAACACATTATCTTACAAATTTAATGAAGTTATATTTTTTAAAACAACAAAATACTATGTTGCGTTAACACTGGCAAGAAAAGTTGTTTTTATATCAAACATAAAACATCCACAGACCTAAACTTGGAATAAAAACATCAAATAAAAGTTTTAAAAATATTTTTTGGGGAAAATGGCAGTGCCAGTACTTGGGGTGTTTGGACACGGTTCTGGGCAGCTGGTGCCGTCTTCGGGATGGCGGGGGACGGTGAGCCGGTCTGAACAGGATGCACTGGCACTGAGGGGCACGAAGAGAATTAGTTTGAGACACTTAAAAATCAATGTTTCATAAAGAAAAAGTCCAACTTATTGTTTGTTTTATACCGATTAAAGCCGGAGTCTTTGTTGTGCCGAGAGCAGACGTGCTCAGACTGCTGGCGTTGGGCACTGCAGCTTTGGTCAGCGTCGGAGTGAAAGAGAAGGAGGGTGTGGTTGATGCCGGCGTCTCAGCGGCAGCCAATCTACAAGGACAAACACTTGTTTTATTTCTCACGTTGCAAGTTGCTTGGCTAGACGAAGATAAGAATCAATAAAATAAATAAATAATGTGGATGGAACATAAAGTGAGGGAGAAGAGAAAATGTATTATTTAGATTTGAGGAGATGGTTCAATGGTGCTCTTTTACAGCAAGAATCACTGATTTGGCTCTTGGTTGATGGGTTTAAAAAAAAGGAGGAAATAAGAAGCAAGAAATGCATTTATACCCATAAATGTGAAAAACCCTGAGTCATTTTATGTTGGAGTTGTACATGATTAGAAGATCTTTTGCGCAGCATGAATCACTGACTCTTAAAGTACTGCACAGTTTGTCTCTAATGCCACCTCATGTCAAACTTCAGAACCGCTTCCAACACGGGTCATGTGAAATGACTCCGCTTTAATAGTTGCACAGATGAAAGAAAGAGATATTCGAGAGGATGGCAGGATATGAAAGACATTTGTTTCTACCTTTCATTCAGATTGGATTTGGCCGATTGCGCCGAGACGGCGGGCAGACTCTGACCCTGAGGTGGGAAATTCAAAGCCGGCGTCGTCGGGACCGACGGCTTGATGGAAGGCGAGCTGAAAGAAAAGGCCGAGGGAGCCGAGGGAGTGTCGGAGGGGGGTTTGGCGAAAGAGAAGCTCGACGCCCCGGAACCGAAAGCCGTGGAAGCCCCCAGTGAGAAAGCGGGGGGAGCGGCGGCGGGCGTAGTTGTGGGAACGCTGAAGATGAAGCCGGACGACGAGGACGTGGCGGGAGCCGAGGGAGCGAAGCTAAAGGGTGAAGCGGATGTTGCTGCGGCCGCTACAGCTGGGGTTGAAGCGGGGATGGAGAAAAGACCGCCACTCTTCAGCTGGACTGGTGCGGCAGACGGAACCGACGGAGCGGGTTTGGGTGGAACAGGCGCCGAGGAACCTATAAAACAAAAAGCAGTTTAGTTATTTAATGTTAAATATTTTTTGGACAAAGATTAGTTGAAAGATTCTTAGAAAACAATGTTCATTACCTCCATTTATTTGTGATTTCATTTTTATATACCATTTAATGTACCTTGTTTTTATTAATTTATAGTCTTTTTTATTGACCTCAATTTAAAGTTTAATTAATTTTATTCTATACGGCATCAGTGAGACCTTCGGCCGGATAGAAAGAAAGAAAAATCTATTCTATTAAATTATTACTGCCTAAAAGGTTTTTGTTTTTTTTAAAGACCAGATTTTCTCTCAAATAACATAAGCATACGACTCTTGTCGAGTGAAAATGAGTTAATTCTTTAGGGAAAACAATATAAATAATGCTTAAACACAAACTCACAAGCTTAAAGCTAGAAGACACACACATACACTAAAGTCAGCATACAGTGAAACATCCAGATTCTGCGTTATGATGTCGTTTCATGCACTTAATTGTGTTTTTTTGCAGGTCATGCAATTGTGTTTTTGATCTAAACATCGACCTGTGGATAAAATCTTGATATTTAACCGGGTCCGCGGTACAAAAAAAAGGTTGGTGAACCCGATCTACAGTATTCAACGACACCACAATTCTTGTGTTGTGTTTGCAAAACTTTTGTAAAAACCCTCTCACCTGGCTTCGGAAGTCTCTCCCCCTGCTGGCTGAGGGCCGTAGGTGCCGCCACCAACTGTTTGGCCCCCGGGTTCAGATTGAGGAGGGAGAATGGACAGAGTAATCCTTCCGAAGACAACATCAGCAGGGTGGGCGCAGGAGGCAGCGACTTCTCGTCAGCTTTGGCAAAACGAAAAACATGTTCACGTTAAGTTACAAATATAATGAACTAGACTCGTTAAGATGCATTTCAATCCCACACTCGTTTCATTTGACCTCGAGGTGTAGACTTTAAGGATTTATTCATTCGTTTGTTATTTTTTGGAGGTACCCACAAAATACTGAAGCAACATTTGTCAGCGAATTTGAAGATATACGTGGTACTACAACATTACAAATAAAACATCAGTCGACAGTTACTTTCAAAACGTATAGCACTGTATAACTTGGCGAGAAGGAGAGAGAGAGAGAGAGAGAGAGAGACGAGAGAAGAAGTGAACAGATGGGAGAGAGGAAGACAAACCCTCATCAGCATTCTGCAGCAGGATTGTCTGGGCTTTGTTATTTGTTGTGGTCCTCTTGCTTGTCTGAGACATTTTAATGAGTGCATTTATTTTTCCCTTCTATACAACTCTTCTCCAACTTCATTTCTCAAGCTGATGCATCACCCCAGAGAGATTTTGACAGCAATCATGTCCAAATGTTGCTCAAATTGCACGTTTTCCCGATGAAGATGGAGTTCTCAGACTGAGGAGGAGGAGGTGGGAGTGGGTGGGTGGGTGGGGGGTGACTAGACGACATCAGCAGTTCTGTGTGATTGTCTGGCAGAACAGGCCAGTTAAGATAAAACGGTGTACCGAGACAGAAGCTGATTACTATTCTTTACACAGGCTGCTGTAGAGCACTGCAGTACGTGTCGCACACATGCCAAGAGTCTGACTGATATCTGCTTTTAAAGGACGAACCTGGATGTTTTAAGGGCTTTAACCAAAGACGGGAATAACAAAAAGAAAAAAACTATTAGAATATGCTTGGTCATAGTAATCATTTAAAACACATTTTTTCAAAGCAACGACTTCTAGACGTACAAACAAACTCTAATGAATTTCTCACACGTTACCTCATCAGATCAGTAAACAAATATCTGGACATATTCTTGTGGCATCAAACAACAATAAATACTATGGGATGTTTTACTGGCCACCACCCCTGTCAGTTGATCTCCGGGAAACTTTTACAGTGATTTGAAAACTTCTCTCAGCAAAAAAAAAAACAACAAACCCACAAAGCTCTTACCAGTCTGTGACGGATTCAAGTCTCACTATCTGGTCTGTTATTAGGCAACTATCAACTACACAAATGTTCTTTCATGTTAGGGGGAGACGACCCTTACAGGAAACACAAGTTATTTTCCTGCATTCCAGGGGAAACCTTTTAGCCAATTAGTTGAATTAGCTTTTACCCAATTAGCTCGGCTTAATTAAATTCCCATTAGCAGTTTACTAGACTCGTAATCTACTTGGACCACGGCGACGAGCCTGATTTATTTCCTTTCGTCGTCCTCAGCTTATCAGAGTTTTGGTCGTGGGGGCAGCAGCTCCAGCCAGGAGGCCCAGACTTTCCTCGCTCTAGCTACATCATCTTGTTCTTTCGGTCACAGTAGACGTAGATCGCCCAGTATACTGAGAGCTTCTCCTTATATCCTTCCAGGATGTTGCTCCTAAGCTTTGGAAGGATCTTCCCTTTCTTTCTGTGTTTGATGATCTACTGACTCTTTCAAGAAACATCTCAAGACATTTTTATTTGTGCTTTTCCCTGATTTTTTAGAACTCCTGTGTTTTTCTTATGTGTCTTGGCCTTTTATAGTTTATATTCTAACTGTCTATTTTTTTTTTATTGTTAAAGCACTTTGTGACCCTGATCTTAAAAAGCGATTTACAAATTACCTTTACTTACAAATCTATAATAAGAATATACATTTATTATAACTGTCCTAAAAACACACAAACACAGAAAACAGCAAAATAAGTATTTTTCCAATGAAAATACTATATATACTCCAATGAAATACTAACTCCTGAAGCCCAGACTTTGAGCATACCAAGTGTAACTCTTGTTATATTTCCAAATAAAAGGCATATGTCTAAACGCAAGGATGTTTTTGAGAAACTACAGCATGAAAGTAGGAAGCGACTCGACTTGATTCTAAAGGAGGATAATTAGCTTGAAACAGAAACGACATAATGAAGGAAGAACTATCATCGTATCATATATTTTCATTTTAGTTTTTTCTCTGAAACACTCAACTAAAAGGAGAATATTATGGATATACGAGTTAATTTACTAAGACCTAGAACACTTTTACAATTATTAAAGCCGTCAATCTTTAAGTTGAATACACAGCTCTTATCTTTCTACAAAATCAAGTTTCCTGATGAATTCACTCACATATCCGGCTTCATTTCTGCTTCTCATCTTCACCTAACATCTGCAAGAAGCTCCTCTGCATGTTCTACCAGTCTGTGGTGGCCAGTGTCATGTTCTATGCTGTGGTGTGTTGGGGTGGAAATGTGTCCAAGAGGAGTGTCAACAGGTTGGACAGGTTGATCAGGAGGGCTGGCTCTGTGGTTGGAATGAAGCTGGACTCACTGGTGACAGTTGCTGAGAGGAGATCATTGAACAAACTACTGGCCATCATGAATGATGACAGTCATCCTCTGAACACTGTCATCAGTGAGCAGAGAAGCAGAATGAAGCACGAATGCTCCTACCCAGGTGCAAAACAAATAGACTCAGGGACTCATTCATCCCTCGGGCTATTAAATTGTACAATTCTGAGTTCGGGGGCAGGAGTGGAGTGAAAGTATCTGGATGTTCTGTTCTATGTTAGTCTTTGTATCCTTTGTCTTTGTTGTTTTTCTTTGACCTATGTTCTTTGTCTTTATCTTTAGACTTAGATTGTGTCATCTTGTTCTTTCTCTTTATGTTCTTCTTATTATTTTATTTTTTATGTATTATTTTTTATTGTTTATGAAAAATTGCTGGCTATTGGTAAAAAACAATTTCCCGAAGGAGACCTCCTGAGGGATCAATAAAGTTTTACCTTACCTTACCTTCGGTCTTAGATTGCTATTGTTAATGCCAGCTGTGATCAGAGGTCTATGCTGCCTTTGGATTAAGACTTTCTACATCTCTATACATCTCTCACTCCCGAGCATGGACAATGCGTAGATCATCAAGACAATAACCATGATTAACAATGTTATAAAAGTCTATGTTTTGTTGCCTAACTTTACTCTAAAAAAAACTACCATCACCTCCATTTCTTCCCAGAACGATGATGAAAATGATCAAATAAAGAAGTGGGAAACTGGCAGCAGAGTTCGCATTTTAAATGCACCTTCAGCTAGCCACGTTGTGACTGCCACATAATTAAAAATAAATGCAGCCTAAGTAAAACCAAAGCTTAATTTAAACCAGGTAGATCACATGTATGGCAGCTCACACTCATCACCTGCTGCAAAAAAACTGCCGGTTCGTTCATCGGTTGAACAGAAAACCTTGACATTTTGTTTGTTTATGGCCGAGAGGCGTCAGACTGTGGGACGTCTTTGATCACTCACTGATGTAGATCTCCTGCTGGCTGGTGAAATCGATGGCGATGCCCAGAGGCAGCGTGTCCTCATCCAACTTGGACATCGAAAGCTCCGCTCGGCTGGAATCTTCCAGGTTCCAGAGTTCCCAGATCTGGAGAAACGGGAAGCGACAATGAGCAAATCAAAAAAGGATAAGACATGTCATTATTTTTATTTAAATTGAGGTCTCAAGAGCTGAACACAAACACCTTCAAGGTAGCAAATCAAATCTGGCACTGACACTTAAAATCTTAAGTATTTATTTAATAAACACATAATTATTGCTAGTAGAAGTTTCAGCATAATTACTTTTATGACAACAATTGTGATATTTATTCCTCGTTACAATGGCTCCACTGCTAAGACAAGTCGGTCACAAAACAACAACATCAGCCTGAACAGTGGAAAACCACTTAAATAGGCACAATTTTTTTTAAACACAGAGTATGATTTTTAGAGTTTTCTAAATCGAAATTTGTTTAATTGATAGCATTTTAAATTCAATATGAAATGTTGGTATAATATCATTCAAAAAAACAAATTCAAAAAAAGAAGAAAGAAAGAAAGGCTTTAAAAAATAAAATTTCAAACAGTATTTCAATGGGTTATTTCAACCACTCAATATTCTGATGACACTGATCTACTTCCAATTCTTTTTTTTTTTTTTCAATGCATGTATAGTTCTATTGTAGCAGTCATTTAAAATGAAATAAATAAATAAATAAGAATTTCATAAAGCTGAAACTGAACTCGAATAATCCCATTTACAGATGAGGTAAAATAAGTCAATCGTTGAAATGAAAACATAAAAGTCAGAAGGAAAATGATTTGTAGCTTCAGCCAAAATTGTTTGCCTCAATCCATTTACCTTCTCGTCCTGCCTGGCGATGATGCTGACTTCGATAGCACCGGCTGAAGCCACGAAAACAAGGTCCCTGAGAGAGAAAAAAACACATTTCAAAATGAAAGATTTTTTAAACTTTTTGTATCGATTACAATAAGTCATTCGTACCAGTCCTCGATGTGATTGAGGAAGTAGTGGTGATGTCGGTCCGTGCAGGAACCGTACACGGTCTCCCTGAAGTTCAGGTATTTTGTCTCCGGTTTCTCTTCCTTTTTCTAGACGAACAAAATGAGAAAAATGTAATAACGAACCGACACGACTTCGAGAATTTATTTGGCTCGACAGATAATGAAACAATTTGTTAAACATGAAAAAAGAGCAATAAGGGGATGAAAGTCCAAGACTTGAAACAGGGGGGGAAACGAGGTATCGACGGTGACGTTCACTCACGGGTAGGGAGACGAAGACGAGCTCTGGAGGCGTGTCCAGTGATCTGTCTGCAGCCGCGTACACCACTGCAAACGCTAATGTCTTCAGCCACAGCACGTCCAGGACTGAGAGACGAAAACACAACAATTGATCAGAAAATGATCAGAAAAAAATGGAACGATGAGAAATGTTTTCTAAATACATTTACTTCTAAAGAATAGGTTAAAAGCGGTTTGTGTTCGTTATTATCTTAACATATAAAGACATCCATTGATCAGTTTAAAGAACACTTGGCCTTACACCCCAGCTCGGGCTCTGAGGTCTGTGGATCAGAATCTACTTATGGTTCCACGCACACGACTCAGGACCAGAGGAGAGAAATCCTTCCAGACTTTTGCTCCTAAGCTCTGGAACGATCTTCCTCTCTCTTTGCGCTTGATGATCTACTGACTCCTTTAAGAAACATCTTAAGACGTTTCTATTTGTTCAGGCTTTTCCTTGATTTTCTGGAACTCCTGTTGTGTTATCAGTTTTATCTTGACCTTTAAAGTATATACTTTATTGAATATTGTTTTGATTGTTTAAGCGCTTTGTGACCCTGGTCTGGAAAAGCGCTATATAAATAAAAATTACTGACTTACTTATACAGGCCACACATCAATGTAACTTTGCCGTGTTTTTAATGAACACGGTTATAATAAATAATACATTTTTCCAGATCTGGTGAGACTGGGAAAGAGGGAAGTGTGCCTATCCAAGACCGTCTCTTCATCCGGTCCCTAGAACAGTGTTAAATTATTGATCCGTCAAATATATGTGGCTGCATGCATCGATTAAAGACCCGCAGCGGTACAAATACACACAATTATTGACATGACAAAATTATGCCCTAAAGCAAAAAGAGAGTTTTCAATGATGAATGAACTTGGTACCAACAATCTAGAGGAGATAAAAAAAACAACAAATAAATACATTCTTGTGCTCAGTACCTGCCAAGAGTTAAAATGGCTGGAGACACAAACCATCCTTCCAGTTATATGTCAAACAACAATATACATTTAGTGATGAAGCTGATTGAGAACCTCCACAAACACTGGCGATAGATTTATTTTTGTTTTACTTCATTTTCGCTGAGACACTTATTTTAACACTTCATGGGAAATGTTCAGATTTTGCTTGAAACAAAAGAGTAGAAATAACAAACTGATCACAATAATGTATATTAAAAATATTGATTATTACCTTTAACCGGATCTTCAGAGTTGTAGAAGTCCGGGCACTGGATCACCTTCTTCTCCTCTAAAAGCTTAAAAAGAGAAAAAAATAAAACAATTGTAGTAATTAAGTTTTTAACGCTTCTCGCACCATCATTTTTGACTTTTTTTTTTACTTACAGGTGTGTACTGGCAGACGGTGGCGTTCATTTTACCAGCAGCTACTTGTTTCCCTTTCGGACTCCAACAAACTGCAGAGTTCATAAAAGATGTGTTAGATCCATAAGACGGTGGTTATAAGCATGAGTTAAGTTACTCACGGCATGTGATGCCGCTGGAAGCAGGAAGTGAAGCCAACACTTTCACAGCCTCTGTGACCTCCAGAGTCATCAAGCTGCCGTCAGACAGACCCACTGCCAACAGCGCAGGCAGGGCCGGGTTCCACTTCAGGTCCTGTACAAGAGTCCCTGATGGAAGTGGAGGCTGAAGCGACGCAAAAGGAAACTTCTGTGGCCGGGCCTGCGAGAGCACAGAAGGATCCAATCAATCAGTACTTGTTGTATCATCACCAGAAAGTCTCTGAAAACATACATTCAAGCGTAAAAAGACTTTGGCTGTAAGTCCACGTTGGGTCCATAAAGTTTAGTTAAAGATCAACTAATGTTAAACCCAACTGTCCTGACATGTTTCAGATGTTGAATCTTCCTCTCTAAGATACAGTTAGTCCCTCATCATGACCATGTTTTAAACTTTTTACTTAAGTTCTCCCCGGTCTAAAAATCTTGGCGAATGAGAGGTTACGAGAGTCCATTATGACGCAATAATGGCTTCACTCTTCCTCCAGCCAGCTGTGATCTCGCCCTTCTTTTTTTTTTTTATCCAAGTCCCTTGTAGGTAGAGATGTCCAAGATTGATGACACGCGGTGACAAACCTCCATGCTTGACCAATCACAGCAGAGTGGGTGTGGTTACGGTAAACAAGATATCATCTCCAGTGTTTTCAGTTTTAAGATCATTTTCTTCATTGAAAAGAGAGTTTTGTACAAACCAAAATCAATTACAAAAATAATAATAATATAATAAAGAATTTAATTATTGAGTAAAGATGGTTTTATATTTCTAACACGTACAGTATAAGAGCAGTACACCTATTATCAAATATTAATACATTTAAAATAGGCGTTTCAGACATACAAGCACTTTGCTCACATAATAAAACTTCATAAACATAATTAAGAGGTTAATCGTTTGTCATCACCTTGTTCACGAAGGTGCGGACGTCATAGAACACGAGCGATAACTTTGCCTCGTCGCACACGCCGCACACGGACAGCGTGAGTTCATCGCTGCTGAGAGCCAAGTGGTGCAGGTTCAGGTCCAGAGTCACCTCGGCCAGAGGGAGGATCCCCTCGACTGCAACGAGGACCACAGGTCGGTTAAGAGAGAACCAGCAGGAAGATAAGAACACGATGAGCGCTCGCACCGATTTCGTTGGCTTTTCCTTCAGCGTTGTTGGCGTTCAGAACGTCCCTGGTCACGTAGACTTTAAAGGTTCTGTTCAGGCCGACAAACGTCAAACCGAACTTGTTGGAGACCATCAACAGGCTCGACCTTTCTCTCGGCATTTCTTCCGCAGCGTCAAACACTTTCAGTTTCTTCATCTGGCGGAACTGAAAGTCCTGGAAAAGAAAAGAATCGTGGGTGAATATTTGGAGGAAAAACCTACCAAACTACAGTATGTTTGCTTAAACATTTAATCACAACTGTTTTTATTAGTCATTAGTGTTATGTTGTAGGTATGTGTGTATTTGCCGCTTCAACTACGTTTGTGTCGTTAATGTCACCACTTTACAACAATATTGATGACATGTAAGTAAGTAAGTAAGTAAGTAAGTAATATTTATTTATAGTACATTAGTGATGTCCAAGTTTACCAAGAAACATTTTCTGATTCACCAACTACACACGCCACAAATCTTTATTCAAGATTTAACTCGACAAAACTCCCAGGAAAAACTTCTAAAGGCAAGTAAAATATTCATTGATATCCCTATAATAATATAATAAATAATTCTACTTTTAACAATTAACATGAAAATATAAGATTTGTTTGTTAATTTTTGGTTGCAATTAAACTTCTGACTGAGGACGAGAGGATACAGTGACTACAGCAGCTTTTAATGCTGATGTTTGGACATATTTGAAAGCAGATACGACTTCGTCAAGAGTCATGTGGTCTTTAAATTCTGCAACACCAGAGTCAAGTACTCGACAATACTACAATTATATATACTTGTTACTACAGTATCACAATACATCATAATGTTGTCCCCGTATCGTGACACATATCGTATCCCCTACTTTTGACTTAGTATATAGAGGTTAACCATAAATGTGTGTATTTATAGCGGTTTAAATTATCCATAGCTTTCTTAATATTTTTGACAGGGAAAACTATACTTCATATATATATATTTCACTGGAATCTTAACAAGACCAGCCCAATGATACTGGTTTCATATAAATAAATTCATATTTACAAATACCACACATCACTATATATTGCAGTATAGTATTTAGTTTTGTTTCACTATTATAAATATATGATAAGTTAGTCAAATATATGCATTTCTGCGATTTTTAAAGTGACAAATATGACATTAATAAGACACAAGTACCAGATAAATACACTCTCCGCTCTCATGATAGTTTCACTTTTGAATAAATGACGACATTGCGGCTAACATGCTAACAGCTAGCAAACGGACAAAGTCAATTAAATTAACGTCATATTGTTTTTAAATCGTGACATAAAGAATAAGTCAGTACAACTCAATGTTTAATGACATTAATGACATTATTCCTAAACCCAATGGGAGCCTTTGGTTTGTACGAGACTCGTTGAAACGATGGCGAGCATGTTAGCAAACATTAGCATCTTCACGAAAGAAGTCCAAAGATACACATCTTTACCTTCATTTCCCTCTCAGTGGGAGTGTCTGCGTCGTCAGCCATGGTTCAAGCTGTTCTTCGTGCAGAATAACTTTCTCTTCTTCACTTCAAAAGGTGTTTTTCTAAAGAGTTCTTCTCTGGTGCCTCATTGTACGCAGTGACAGAAGAAAACACGCCGCGCTATTTTCGCCGTCAGCGTGACGTAAGCGCTGCGCAGGACGACGAGTCGATGCCAGAGCGAGGATTTCTTTTGGGAAACTACTTTCAAAGCACAAGTGCAACAAAGTTTAGCATCGATTCTGTAATAAATTAATGTATAAAAAAGGTCACAAAACAAGTATTATTATAAGGAGAATAAAACAAAGCTAAATATACAGTACAACGTTTTCTTATTTAAATATATCAAAGCTAAGAGATAAGAAACATTGCAAATCAAATGGCAGTTTGGAATAAGTAAAATTAATAATAATAATAATAATAATAATAATAAAAAACTAATATTCCTAATAGTGACTCATGTGTGTGAATATATTTTCATTGTTATTACTACTATGCTTGGGGAAACCATTTCCTTAATAGAATGTGTTCTATAGATTATTATTATTATTAAAATGAGCAGTATTGTGGTAGGAATAATAATAATAATAGCAATAATATTTATTATTAATGCACACCCATAAATATTATGATTATTGGCTCACAAAAATCCAAAAATGTTTGTATTTATTCATATTTTTATTAAAATCAAAAACTGTTATTCAAATCCAGCGACCTCACCATTTTTGTTGCATGTGTATGTTTCTCTGTTTCAATGTATATATGAATACATTTTAAGTAAAAAATGAATCCATAATAATAACAATATTTATTCGATTTAAACCTGTTTTTTTTGGCTTTGGTGTTTTGGTATTTCAATATATAAATGTATTATTTTAGGCAAATAAAAAGGATTTGAATTTTTTTATAAGATGCATCATTTGCTGCAGATTGTATAAATTAGGTAAATTCCAAAGATTGTGAACTTTTAGACAGAATTTTAATTTCAATATTTTTAATTACGCTTCACACGACTTTACAAAGGAAGTCAAGTAATTGCTGGAATGTTTTCCATTCAAATAGTCTCATAGTATGGAATATATATTAAAAAAAAACAACAAAAAAAAACATAATTGTCTATATTAGTTTTGATTGCATGTTTCATGTCATTTTTTTTATATTTTGTTGATTAATGTTGGATGTCATTGTTCAGCGATTTGGGGCATTTTTCTCTAATTGTGTTTTATTTTACCTTAGAAATATGTTCCATAAATATATCCAGAAAAAGTAAAGACCAGTGTTTTATTTCTGATTTTTGAGGCATGTGCTCTTTATTTTTATCATTGTTGTTTTCTCTTAGTTCTTCTTTTATTTATTTGTTTAATTCTTTTTGAATAATAGAAACATCCAGAGAATGTTGAGTTTTGTACACTGGGATCCAATTTCTTTTATTTTCAAGAAAAATATTGATAAAAAATAATTAAAATAAATCTGTTCCATCTTAATTATATGATCAAAGTTATCAAAATGATAACATTTGAAGTGATGGTAATTATTCATTAATCCATTGTTTTAAAGTTCAACTAAAGTGATGATTTAAATGTCTCTTAAATATATGTTGGATCTTAAGCCCCGCCCACTGAAAACCCTTTTTTTTCTGGTGATGAAATCTTGTTTAGCATAACCACACCCACTCTGCTGTGATTGGTCAAACTAGGAGGTGTGTCACTGCACGTCATCAACCCCGGAAGTCTCCACCTCCAAGGGACTTGTTGTATCAACAAAGCAGGGCGAGATTACAGCTGGCTGGAGGAGGAGTGAAGACATTATTACATCATAATGGACTCTCGTAACCTCTCGTTTGCCCAGATTTCAGAGCAACTTTATAAAGTCATACGTTGAAAACATGGTCATGATGAGGGTCTTACTGCGTCTTTGAGAGAAAGATTCAACATTTACTTCTATAGTCGATCTTTAAGTTGTCGGTCAAAGACAAACGGGAAAAGAAACGGCAGCAGTTTATGGTGAAGTAAGGACTTTTATTAGAAAGCAGATTTTTTTTCTGTATTGCATTGAAAGAAATCAGGTAATCTCCGACTACACAACTGAAACTGGTGATGGCGAACACCATGTTGGGAATGAAAGGTAGATTTATTTATGCAACATCAACGGTGGCTTGCATTTCTGTTATATATATATTTATATATATTATTGATGCTTGAATCAGAAGGCGCATAAACATCTTTAACATTTTTTCAAAATGAAAACATAATGCAGTATCAACACTGAAATACTTCCAGACCCAGTTTAGCCGTTGGTTGTCATCGAGAAGCCTTTGATGATCAAAGTATGTCCAGATCCTCATGGAAACCGGCGTCCGTACAGAGGTTGTTGTTTTTTTGTTTTTTTAAATCCAGTGACGCAGAGGTCGACGCCCCGAGCCACGAGCTTCAGCAAGAGCCGGAGAGACGTAGGTTGTTTTGTTTTTTTTTATGTCCGTGTCAATATGACAGCTCCGTTGGCAAAGCACCGAGGTATCAGTCAGTGATCAGACGTACTGGTGACCAAAGAGGCGACACATCCTTGCCTGGGAAAAGTTGAGCTTAAAGACCAAAAAGCGAGCTGGAGAATGGCAAGAAAAAAACAACAAAAGAAACAAACAAAAAAAACAGCAAGAGCACAACATTTCATGTCCAACGTCAGACAGTGCATCCCTCTTCTGATTGTCAGCGCTCCGAACACATGGCTTTAAAAGTTTCACTCTCGCTTCATCCTCACGTCCCGGTTGATATTTTTTTGTCTTTTCTAAAGTCGCTCTAAAGTGCTGGTATTTATATTCACGGACAAGTACATCCACATTCAAACTTTTTAGTGCATTTTTTTTTTTTTTTTTTTTTTTTTTTACAGAGTATGCCTTGGAGTTTTCAAATCGCACACTCTCTCCGCTGGGTAGTAGTTTGGACTCCTTTTGACACTGGGTTGTAGCTTCGACACAAACATTCGATAAAAGGCCAGGGCGTCTGATAAAAACCCCGCTGCGAGTGTCCACGGCCTCCGCCCGCTAACAGTGACTAATGTTGTATAAATACATGGTGCATAAAGTTCTCAGAGGTTTCACTGGGTTAGAGTCTGAATGGCATGCAGTTCTTTATATGATACAAGCACCTCATTGCATATAAATCTCCTCCATCCACAGCAACGGGGCGGGAATATATTTAGCAAAAACAACTTCTTTTTTTTTCAGTTTTTTTTTTACATTTCCATCGACCACCAAATGACACAAAAAAAAAAAAAGACACATTTTTTCTTTTTAAATCTGTGATTAGAGTCCGAACTACAGTGTCTGTGCTGGAAAATCAACATGTCCTCGTCGTCGAACCTCCCGACATTCTCTGAGAAAAGTTCCCAGTCAAAGATATATAAAGAGGGGGGAAAATAAAAGGGGGAGATTTTTTTTTTTAAAGGAACAGTGTCGGACAAACAATCAAGAGGAAAAAAAATTTTCGGGACCGAACAAAAAAAAAAAAAGCATAAATAAAAGGGAGATAAATTCGTGGCTGGCTTCCATGGGAACTTAAAAATAATTCAGGTAAATTATAATTTCTTTTCTATTTTTTTTTTGGAAAAGTTATTGCAAGACTTTTTTGGTTTTTGATTCGTCCCCCGACTTCTTTTTTTTTAA
Organism: Callionymus lyra; assembly: GCF_982586985.1. Classification (NCBI taxonomy): domain Eukaryota; kingdom Metazoa; phylum Chordata; class Actinopteri; order Syngnathiformes; family Callionymidae; genus Callionymus; species Callionymus lyra. Next base: position 8,770,458 of record NC_141822.1, read on the forward strand.
ATGACAGGAAGCAGAGAAATTAATAAATAATACTAAGAGATAATTAATGAATGACATTATAAATAGAAGCTAAAATGTTAATTTTATTGTATATAATTTAATTTAAAAAACAATTTAAATTAAAAAAAAATCACAATTTCTTTTTTTTGTTTGTGAATTTTGAGTCCATATTATTATTGTTTTGACTAATGTTATTATTGTTTTATTATTATTTATTAAAAACGATTTAAGTTGTAACTATATTAAGTCTATTGATCACTATTTATGAACTGAAATTACTTAATGACTGTTATTGTATATGATTTCATTGAATTTAAATCTAAATTATTAATGGGCAAATATATAATATGGTTTTAAAACATTTTAAAAGTATTTTTCGGCCAATTAAAAAAAAAAAAGAAGAAAAAACCTTTAGCTGAACTTGTCAGATTAACATATAATTTTAACTCACTATTCCATTTTTTGGTGGTTTGTAAATAAAGATTTAAGTTACTATATTGATTACAGTTACTATTTATGAACTAAAATGACTTGATGACTGTTATTGTATATGATTTCAATTAATTTAAATCTAAATTATTAATGGACAAATATATAATTTGGTGTAAAACATTTAAAAAGTATTTTTTGGCCAATTAAAAAAAAAGACAAAAACCTTTTTAGCTAAACTTGTCAGATTAACATATAATTTAACTCGTCGTTTGTAAATAAAGATTTAAGTTACTATATTGATTACAGTTACTATTTATGAACCAAAAATACTTTTATTGTACTTGATTTCATTGAATTTAAATCTAAATTATTAATGGGCAAATATTAAATATGGTTTTAAAACATTGTAAAGTATTTTTTGGCCAATTAATTGACAATAAAATGTGTTAAAAAATAGTCTTGAAATAAAGAACTTTAACCAACTATATTTAGAATGAACTAATAAATGATCAGTTTTACGGTTGAGATTCACTTCACTCCAACGCAGGAGGCGCTGGCGAGCGCCGCCATGATAAAACCAGCCACGAGGAAACTTCTATCTGCTGGGACGACTCTAGGTTACAGTTAAGGTGCACAATCACAACATCTAGACCCGCACAGTCACAGTCTAAGGCACTGCATCCACAATGGAGTACATCGATCCCACCCTTTTGTATTTGGTGTCTCTCGCTCAGTTCTGACCCAAAGAAAACAAAAACAGAACCTTCTTGAATGGAGCAGAAAAATCACAGGGTTTTCTGTTTTTCTCGATGGAGGAAGACGCAGCATGACTAAAGCTTTCAGTTTTCGTTGAATCGTTGGTACTGTATGGCACGTTTTTTTTTTTACTAAAGTTTCACGTTGAGAAGAGAATCAGGGACTCGTCGCTAAAGCAGTGCTACATGTTTACATTCATGATCTCATGAGGTGAACATCTACAGTTTTGTCTTCAGCTCGTGTCGGATCAACTGTTGTCGACATATTCATCCTCGATGTATACTCGCAATTATCGTGTTTTCTTGGTGAATTTTAACCACAAAAACAAATATTTTATCTTACGTTTTTCTCGCATTGACTTTCTTTTTTATGATCCAATTTTTAGGGATGGTCTGATGAAGCTTCATGAAACAGTGTCATTATCTTCAGAGTCCACTAGATGGCGTCTCTGCACTATTTTCCTTTGTTTTGAACAAGTGTTTTAATGCAACATAATTTTCAAACTGATGGCGCCACCTACTGACCTCTAAACAACATGACACTGTTTCATGAGGCTTCATCAACACATCACTGCTAATTTTACTTAATAAAAAATGTGTTACTTTAATAAATTCAACTCTAAACTCTGAATGTATTTCTAATGATTTCCCATTTATTTATTATAAATATTGTATGTCTATAGATTTCTCTTAAAAAGTAGTGATGGGCAGGTGAAGCTTCATGAAACAGGCTCATAGTTTTTAGGTCTGCAGATGGCGCTCAAGGCTCAATAAATTATGGCTGTTTTCATTCAAATAGTTGCTTTAAGATGATCAAGCAAATAGTGCCATCTTGTGGACGCTGAAGGTGAGCTTCATGAAGCTTCATCGACACATCACTACTTCAAAAAAATGTAACCTCAAGTCTTTCACAAAGACTTTTTAGACAAAGACAAATGAAATATTTTGAAGATAAATTTTGTGGGTCACTTGTTGTTAGTGATGGTCTGATGAAGCTTCATGAAACAGTGTCGTTATGTTCAGAGTCCTCTAGATGGCGTCTCTGCACTATTTTCCTTTGTTTTGAACAACCGTTTTAATTAAACTTAATTTTTAAACTGATGGCGCCACCTACTGACCTCTGAACAACATGACACTGTTTCATGAAGCTTCATCAACACATCACTACTAGTCGGACCGAACAATGCTTCGTACCTTTTTGTAATCACTTAATTTTTATCCAATACTCAGTCTTTGTTTCTCAAAAATGTTAACTTTTTTTATCCCAAAACTTTGGAGTTTCTACATGAATAAACTAAACTTTCATATCAAGAAAGTGGATTTCAATGACTTCACATTTCTTGGCCGGGAAATACAAAATGAAAAATGATCAGCGAGTGCAATAAAGAAAAACATCAGGAGAATGTCATAAAAGTGTCAAATCTTCAGGGCACGTTGAATCTGTATTTCATACGTCGACTCTGTGCCCGAGTTATGTTTTTGAAACATTTGAAAAAAAAACAAAAACAAGAATAAACGATGATAAGTAAACACTGCAGTTTTGACTGCGATGAATTTACACAAAAATGACAGTTTTAAGTCCCTGTCGGACGTCGCCTCGTCACGAGAAACAGTCGATTTCAGAAAGACAAATATTCCTTCTAAACTTTACAATCCCGGGATTTGAACAAAAAAAAAAATCAATCGAAATATCAAGGAAATATTCAGTTTGCTTTTTTTTTCTTTTCTGTTTTCAGTCATCCTGCCACCGTTTTCCAAATTCTTCTAGTGCAAAACAAGCAGAAAATGTTCCTACAATTTGATTGAATAATTTACCCACCGACCCCTCCAGAGCTGAATGGAAGCAGGACTCGTATAACACAGCACGTCTGGATTAAACAGAGCTTCACTCTGGCAGTTATTGCGCTCACTGTCGCCCCCCCCTGCCCGCCCCCCGACAAAAACAAACCCCTCTCTTACGATGACACAAAAATCAGACTATATGTCAGACAATCCCGGGTCGCGACCCAGGTCAGTCCCGTCACACTGAGGTAAAAATAAATCCCAGTCGGAAATAATCGTTTTTTCAAACGTGTTATTGGCGTGTCAGCTGTTTTTCTTATCTCTGTGCGCGTTTAACTGGATTTATTGTTTGTTAATCTTCTGTGTCCGTTGTTTATCGTCATGCATACAAGCTTGAGTGCGTGTTATTGTTCTTTTTTTTTTCTCTCTGCATCTCCGCGACGGAAAATTGTTTTTAAAATCACTGCTGGACGTACAAAGAAAGAGCTTTTGTTGCGTTTGTATCTTTTCATTCGTCGCTGCGGATATCGATGGCGAGATAAATATGTGTGTGTGTTCGTTGACGAGTGTGTGTGTGTGTGTGTGTGTGTGTTGGCAGCGGGAGTAGACACAGGTATTGTTATCAAAGCGGATCTCAAGGTAAAAGTTGAAGAAAATATTTGTCCTGTAATAAATCTGAAGCTATGAAGGAGTGATGGTTCGGATGAAGCTTCATGAAGCAGTGTCATTATCTTCACAGTCCACTAGATGGCGGTCTTTGCACTATTGTCAATTGTTTTCAACAACTCTTCTAATGCAACATCATTTTTAAAGTGATGGCGCCACCTACTGATCTATAAACAACATGACACTGTTTCATGAAGCTTCATCAACACATCACTGCTATAAAGATATTTTATATTTTAACCAAAAAATAATGATATATTATTTTATTTAAATATAGAACAAACCGCTTGAATAAAACTGAGAGCTTTTGTCGTACATCAGAGACTCGGAGCCACATTTAAAATATAAAAATAAAGGTCAATGGGCTTATTTTAAAATGATGTCCTTAAATGAAGATCAAAAAACAACATTTTTACTCTGACGGGGGAACATCTTGGACAACCTAAGTTACTTCAGTTTTATCAGTGCTATAAGGATATATTTTATTTAAATACTCTGTAACCAAAAATATATTTACTTTTGGTTTTATTTAAAAACAATCAAGAGCTTTAAACGGAGCCACTCTTTTTTAAATATATAAAATAAAATTACTGAGACGATTTTAAGTCGTCGGTCTTGAGGGGAGATGATCACTCTGGCAGGGGGAACATCTTGGGTAACTTAAGCTACTTCAGTTTTTACAATACGTTCAGGATATACTCCTTTAAAAAATAATAATCGGTACTACTGACAGGGGAATGTCTTGGATAGCTTGAATTATAACAATAAAGTATTTGTAGTAGGAAATGAAACGAAAAATAGAGGAAACTACTAGCCCTTCAAAATAAAATAGACATTCAACTTACAATATACAATAACAATATATTTTTTGAAATGCTTTCTTAATAAATATTAGTTTGATTTTTATTTGTAAATGAAGTAATAAGCTTTTGTTGACCTTAATATTTGACTAATTTTCTTTAAAAATAAGAATTTATTTTGAAAGTTTCTGAGCTCGACTTCCTCGTATATCTGTGTCTACTTCGGCTCCGGGTTCGGCTGCTGAGGTCACCGTCGGTGTGTGTGTGCGCGACACACGTGTGCGCATGCATGTGTGACAAGTTCCTGTACAGTGCGATCGACGAGCGAAGCTTTTGTGCTGAAATATTTGTTGACCAAGCACAGAGGAGCAGAGAGAGAGAGGGGGAGAGAGAGAGAGAGAGAGAGAGAGAGAGAGAGGGATGATGTGTGAGTACAGAGCACGGAGATACGACTTCAGAACCTTGAGAACGCTCACTGTCCGTTCACCCTCAGACCCTGTCCGAAACTTTCCACTTCCTGCTCGGGCGGGGGGGCGCCGTCGCCCGCCGCCTCGGCTCCCGGGATCAACGCCGGCGCCCCCAGCGACCCGTCCTCCAAGCCGTCCTCGTCCTCCTCGTGCTCCTCCGGGGCGACCCCGTTGGCGTCGCCCTCGGCGTCCACCGCCCCGTTGGCCCCGGACCCGACCGGGCTGCCCTCCGTGGGAGGCGGGTGAGTCCTGAGGGGGTCTTTGCGCTCCGGGTAAAGTCGTTGCTCCAGGGACTTGAAGTCGGGCTCGAAGGGGAGGGGGACGCCCTGCTGGGCGGTGCCGAGCGCCAGGCCCAGACCCACGGCGGCGCCCATGCCCATCCCGGCCCGGTAGACCTCCATGCCGTCGGGCAGCATGGACTTGATCTTGGGGAGCCAGCGCTTGCGGACGCGGCGGGCGTTGGTGCACATGTCAGCAGCGATCACATTCATTTCACTCTCCTTGAAGTTGGGGTTGAAGTTTTGACAGTAGACTGGAAGAGAAGGACGAGGATCAGGTGATGATCGGCATGAACATTATGACAACAAATATAAGAATAACAATAAACCCTAAGAAGTCGATCATTTTTATAAATTTGGTTCAAGACAAATGTTGTGAGGCTTAAAAAGTGATTCAACTATTTAATGTTTTACAAAGCCTGTATTTAAAACGTTTTACTTATATAATATTTAACAAAGGTTTGATTATTAGGTTTTATTCACTAATTTTAATACATTTTTATTCCATTACTTTATTATATAGTGTTAATTACTAATTTAATATTTTATTATTTACTGCTTTTAATATATTCTTTTATTAACCAATTTTAACATATTTTTATTCACTAATGTTCATTTTAATTTTATTCACTATTTTTTTTTATATATTCTTATTTACTTATCTTAATATATTATTATTCACTACTTTTAATATAATTGTATTCACTCCTTTTAATATGTTATTTTATTTACCAATTTAAAATATTTGTATTCACTACTTTTAGTATATTTATATTCACAAATGTTAATATATTTTTTATTTACTTATACGAATATATTTTTATTCACTACTTTTAACATATTTTTATTCACTAATGTTAATATATTCCTATTTGCTCTTTTTAATATATTGTTATTCACTAAGTTTAAAAATATTTGTATTAACAAATTTTAATATATATATATTTTACTTTCACTGATTGTAATATATTTGTATCCACTAATTTTAAAATATTTTATTTTACACTGATATTTTCATATTCTCCTAATGTAACATTATGACCACCTGCACTGAAGCTGAACTATTTAGAATCAATATTGTGTGTAATATATATGAAGAGAGTATTTTCAGGTTTAAAAACATATTACAGTATAGACCCAATATTATATTAATTATTGTAACTTTTGCATACATTTTTTATTTTGCAAATATTTTAAAGATAATGTGTTTGTGTATTCTTGATCATTTCTATTTATTTTTTAAAGTTAAACTTCACCCAAAATTGAAAAAAAAAGTTATTTTAATCAGTAATGATTAAATTAATCTTAATACAAGCAGAAATTAAGATTTTGAATCTATTTTCATCCGAAATAACTACTTTAAATCCCCAAATTGAATTTCAATGTTGCATATTATTGTTACAGTGAACAACAATCAAGGGCTAGTATCCCTCGGTTCAAAGGTCAAGTTATTATTGATCTCATCTGGTGCGGGAATGTCTTGTAGGTCAATGAAACCGAGCGACTTTCAGCGGCTTCGTTTGAAAAAGAAGAAATATCTATTTAAAAAAAATTAAGTTAAATATTAAAGTGACAGCATGTTTTTTAGCAGGTGGTCGTAATGTTTTGTGTTCACAGCGACAAAATCCGACGCCGAGCTCACGTTTGACGGCGTTGAGGACCCGGCTGTCCAGGGGTTTCCGGCTGGGATCACTGGTTGAGGACCGGATTCCAGTCCCGCAGCTGTTGGCTAAAGTGTTCCTGCAGGAAGACAGAGCGAACGCCAGGGGGCAGAGTCAGACGCGGACAAACACACACGTGGACAAGCGAGCCAACACAACGCACCACGTTACACAACATGGCCACAGATGGAGTGTGAAAGTTTGTGGAGTCACGCACGCCATCTTTCGCTCGGCTATTAGCTGAGGAAGAAGAGAATCTGACACTCACCGATCGAAGAACGTCGCTAAGAGACGACGCAGCAGAACTTTGTGTTTGATGCCGGCGCAGAGATGACAGTTCATCAGCTGACCTCGGGTCATGAACACCTGAGTGCCTGAAGAACACACCAGCAGAGTCTGTTATGATCCTCATTGGTTTTGTATATTATATATGAGGATTTCTTTATTCATCCAGTTCAAAAAACATCTTTAAGAATGTGCAAATGTGTTAGAGATGTGTCAGAGATTGTGAATTTATTTGAGAGTTTGTACATTTGTTTCAAATATTTGTTTTAGAATTTGTAAATGTGTCTCAGGATTTGTAAATGCGTTTCATAATTTGTAAATGTGTTTCATAATTTGTAAATGTGTTTCAGTATTTGTAAATGTTTTTCATAATTTGTGAATGTGTCTCAGGATTTGTAAATGTGTTTCATCATTTGTAAATGTGTTTCAGGATTTGTAAATGTGTTTCATAATTTGTAAATGTGTCTCAGGATTTTTAAATGTGTTTCATCATTTGTAAATGTGTTTCAGGATTTGTAAATGTGTTTCATAATCTGTAAATGTGTTTCAGGATTTGTAAATGTGTTTCATAATTTGTAAATGAGTTTCAGGATTTGTAATTGTGTTTCATAATTTGTGAATGTGTCTCAAGATTTGTAAATGTGTTTCATAATTTGTAAATGTGTTTCAGGATTTTTAAATGTGTTTCATAATTTGTAAATGTGTTTCGGGATTTGTAAATGTGTTTCATAATTTGTAAATGTGTCTCAAGATTTGTAAATGTGTTTCATAATTTGTAAATGTGTCTCAGGATTTGTAAATGTGTTTCATAATTTGTAAATGTGTTTCGGGATTTGTAAATGTGTTTCATAATTTGTAAATGTGTCTCAAGATTTGTAAATGTGTTTCATAATTTGTAAATGTGTTTCAGGATTTTTAAATGTGTTTCAGAATTTGTGAATGTGTCTCAAGATTTGTAAATGTGTTTCATAATTTGTGAATGTGTCTCAAGATTTGTAAATGTGTTTCAGAATTTGTGAGTGTGTCTCAGGATTTGTAAATGTGTTTCAGAATTTGTGAATGTGTCTCAAGATTTGTAAATGTGTTTCATAATTTGTGAATGTGTCTCAAGATTTGTAAATGTGTTTCAGAATTTGTGAGTGTGTCTCAGGATTTGTAAATGTGTTTCATAATTTGTAAATGAGTTTCAGGATTTGTAATTGTGTTTCATAATTTGTGAGTGTGTCTCAGGATTTGTAAATGTGTTTCATAATTTGTAAATGTGTTTCAGGATTTGTAAATGTGTTTCATAATTTGTAAAAGTGTCTCAAGATTTGTAAATGTGTTTCATAATTTGTAAATGTGTTTCAGGATTTTTAAATGTGATTCAGAATTTGTGAGTGTGTCTCAAGATTTGTAAATGTGTTTCATAATTTGTAAATGTGTTTCAGGATTTGTAAATGCAATTCCTAATTTGTAAATGTGTCTCAGGATTTTTAATTGCGTTTCATAATTTGTAAATGTGTTTCAGGATTTTTTAATGTGTTTCAGAATTTGAAAATTTATTTCAGAGATAGTACATTTGTGAAAGAGAATGTAAATATGTATTGGAATTTGTAAATGTGTGTTCAGAGATTTTAAGTGAGATACAGAGATTTTAAATGTGATTCAGAGAATGTAAATGTGTTTAAGAATTTGTTAAATGTGTGTCAGAGATTGTAAAATTATTTCATTTGACAGTTCTTGTTTAGAATATTTGTAAACTTGTTTTTAGAACTTTCAAAATGTGTTTCAGATGTCTTATATTTGTTTATAAAATTGTAAATGTGTTTAAACATTGGTAATTGTTTTTCAGAGATGAAAATCTGTCAAAAAATGTTGTAAATGCTTTTGAAATTTCTTTAAATGTTGGGAATTTTTAAATAGATTTTAAATGAGATTCAAAGGTTGTAAATTTGATTAAGAGAATGAAAATGTGTTTGAGAATTTGTAAATGTGTGTTTAGAGATTGTAAGTGAGATTCAGAGATTGTAAATGTGATTCAGAAAATGTATATGCGTTTCAGAGATTGTAAAATTGTTTTAGAGATTGCAAATGTGTTTCAGAGATAACTTTTTTTTTTGAGATTGCAAATGTGTTTCAGACATTGTATTTAGTGTCAACATGTTTAAATTGGTTTCAGATTTCTTTTTAATTTGTTTCAGAGATTGTTTATTTGTTATACATTTTGTAAATGTGTCTCAGAGACTGTAAAAGTTTTTCATAAATTGCCATTTCTTTCCAAAGTTTGTACATTTGTTTCAGAGATGGTAAACATATTTTATAGATTGTGAATTTGTTCAAAAGTTTTGTAAATTGATTTCATAGATTGTAAAAGTTTGTAAATGTGTTACACATTTTTCTAAAAGTGCATATAACTTTGTTTCTAAATGAGTTGAAAGGTTTGTAAATAAGGGTAACCTGTAGTAACTTAAGCCGGTCCTACAGGTTAATAAAGTACAAATAAACACATGGAAATCATTTATAAAACAATAGTATTTATATCCAATAGTATATCCATGATAACCTTCACAAAAAACACAATTTTTCCTCATTAATAGACATGTTTCAAGTCCACAGATGGTGTGAACTGGGTGCGCAGCCTACTCCCATCAGTGTGTGGAACTGTTGGTTGGAAAATTGTTTTTTAAGTAAAATGTGAAATTAACATTTAATCAAGATGGATTTTTCCTCACTTTCAAACTGGAGCGTGTTTTTAGATTTGGTACAAAAGTTAGTCTTTTTTGAAACATTTTACATTAATGTTTATTATTTGATAAAAAATACCTCAAAAGATAGAACTTGTTATTTGGTGTTTCGTAGATTGAACAGGTGAGTATAAAAACTCAAGCATTTTAACACTTTTATGATCAAAACTTATATGATCATATATTAATTAATTATATATTTAATTACAACAATTAATATATATTGAATTATAACATTAACAATATTATTGTTCATTATTACTTGCATTATATTTATTTATTCATGTTTTTTTTCTGATTGTACTCCTTTTTTCTTTTTTAATTTAACATGAATGTTTATTATTTGATAAAAAATACCTCAAAATATAACCTTGTTATTTGGTGTTTCGTAGATTGAACCGGTGAGTATAAAAACTCAAGAATTTTAACACTTTTATGATCAAAACTTATACGAATCATATTTAATTATAACATTAACATTATAATCATCATTATTACTTACATTATATTTATTTATTCATTCATTTTTGTTGTGTTTTGCTTCTGATTTTCCTCCAATTTATTTTTAAAATTGTACATAAATGTTTATTATTTGATAAAAAATACCTCCAAATATAAAAAAATGTTATTTGGTGTTTCGTAGATTGAACCGGTGAGTATAAAAACTCAAGAATTTTAACACTATTATGCTCAAAACGTATACGAATCATATTTAATTATAACATTAACATTATTATCGTCATTATTACTTACATTATATTTATTTATTAACGTTTATTTTGTGTTTTACTTCATTTTTCATTTTTCTTCACTTTTTTTTAAAATTGTACATTAATGTTTATTATTTGATGCATTTTTATGAATTTCCAAATTTTATGTCGTGAATAATCTTGAATCATCTTAAAGAACGACATCATATTAACTCGTTAGTCTGACACACACACACACACACACACACGCACGCACACACACACACACACACACACACACACACTCACACACACTCACACACACTCACACACACTCACACGTCTTCTCCCGACGGACAAAATCCTTCAATTTTTCGACTCAATCTTCTAGCGCCGGCGCCGTCATAGCTCTTCACAAGTGCCTTTTGGCAAGCTCGCCATAATACCCCCCTCGCCCCCCGCCGTCCCACCCTCCTCCTCGGAGTGACTCGTGTCTCGCCGCTCCACCATAAAGACCTGATTGATGAGGACTGCAGAGATGGTCGTCCTTCTGTCACCCACTTCTGCAGGGAAACTTTTTCTTATACCCACCCGTGTGTGTGTGTGTGTGTGTGTGTGTGTGTGTGTGTGTGTGTGTGACGCCCTTGACACTGACGCAGCGCCGGGGGTCGAACCCGAGACTTTCTCCTCTAGACTGACGAGCGTGATTTAAGCTTAACGTCGGCGACACCTCCGCCATAAATTCACCGACAACTTCTTCTTCTTTTTTTTTTTTTTTTAACGACTGGACCTGGATGAAGTTCTGAAGACGACGTCCAGAGGAGGACGACGTCCGTGTCTAGACTCGTGATGTCACGTGACTCCCGGAGACACAGGAAGTCCTTCAATGTCAATGAACGGTGAAGACGATCTTGTGGAATTTCTTTTTGGGTTTTTTTTTTTTTAAGGCGATTAAAAGCCTGAAAAGTGCGATCATTTACGAGGCGGGGGAGCTGCCAGAGTGTTCCCTGATGGATGCTTCCCTCCTGCCGCCACAACACCAGTGACAAATGATCCGTCCAAGACCCGGCCCCCGACCATTTCTCTCGCTCTCCCGTCGATAAAGACGTCTTTGTTTTTAAGATAAGACTTAAGAGATAGAGATAATTATTGTAGTAACAGTAGAACTCGTGTTCAAAGGAAGGTTTGAGCAGAAACAATTTGGATTTTATTGATCCTTTAGGAATGAAAAATGCAATATTTACTTTTGGCAAATATACTTTTTAAGTATAAGTATTACCTTGGAAAACCTCTGGTAATTTGTAATAATTACGGTGAATGTCTGAGTTTTAATCCCGTGTGAACGTCTGTGATTCGTAGTGTAATAATTCAAATTCCCGACTGTAATTCACCAAAACACAGACGTCGGGTGATAATACCGATTCTAGGCACTCGCCATTTTGTTCATGTTTACTTGCGCTGTTTTATTTTGAAGGGTTCGAAAAGGAAGTAGATGGAGTTCGTTGTTGTCGGGGGGACAAAAGTAAAGAAGACGTGCGCGCCGCACAGCTACAAACTAAGTTCCAGTCTCGTTGTTTTCCCGCACGAATACACTCGGTTACACGACTGACGTTTTTATTGGTTCAGGCTTTTCCTTGATTTTCTGGAACTCCTGTTGTGTTATCAGTTTTATCTTGATCTTTAAAATATATACTTTATTGAATATTGTTTTGATTGTTTAAGCGCTTTGTGACCCTGGTGTGGAAAAGCGCTATACAAATAAAAATTACTTACTTACATACTACTGTAACAGACTGTGTCTCTTCTGTAAGAATAATGTTGGGGCAAATTTATGTGCAGGGCAGCGCTCTCGCTGTTGAGCGTCTGCACAAGTTAAGGAAAAGAAAGAAAATAAAACGGTTGTCCACTTTATCTTCTCTAAACGAAGAACGCTTGGTTACACTAACTTTCTCTTTCATTAATTGCGCTCCTTTTTACATCTGTATCTCTAGGTAATGTCAGTAAAAAATACTATTTGACAGATGTCACTTATAATAATTGTCGGCCCCTTGTGTTATTTCCCTAAAATCTTTGATTATTTAATTTTCTTTTTTAAAATTTTTCGTCTAAAGAGAATGAATCAAAGGTAATAACGATCATACCTAACAGTTTAATTAAATCTAATTTATTGAAACATTTTAACCAAATTTGGTTGGTTCAAAACAAATCAAAATTAAAATAATATATCAATTATATTAAACATTTTTCACACGTACTTCTGAGTAGGAAATATTTACATATTTATCAAGTGATATTGAGAGTCTTTGCATTGAACATTTGTGGAATTAAATGCGATAAACATTGGATATATTTCTTTCTTTTTGTCCTTTTGTCAATTAAATTAATACTTTTTCTGTTTCTATTTCATTTTAAACCACGTGATTTTCCACCGAAATCATATGTAAAGTCAGAAAATGAACTGACCAGCGACCAGCTCCAGCTTCTCCCCGGGGTCCCCCTCCGTGTACAGCTTAGGGTGGCATCTGTAGCCGATCTGGCTGATGAGACTCGCCGGCAGAGCCACCAGGTCCCTCCGGATCAGGACGCAGTTGCGGTTCTCCAACGCTAGAGGCACTGCAGCCATCTCTGGCTTGTCCTGCACTGTGAGGCAGAAAAAACAAACAAATGAGAAACAAGGTTAAGTAAAACATAATCAAGACGTATTTTCTTCTTTAAAATAGTAAAAACTACTTGTTTTTTGTGATCTAATAGACAACATTACAATGACCTTTACTTACAATCATTTAAAGACAGGACAGATGGATGGGATTAAATATAAATAAACTATTTATATAGATTTTCCTTCTAATCAATGGGTTGTATATTTCAATATCATATATTTATACTTATCTCAATTTAAAAATCCATGTTGCTAGTATAATATAGTAATATTTCGTTTCATTGCTTTATAGTTTTACTATGACCAATGATTTTACAATATTACATTATTACATTCTTTCCATTTAAACAGGTTGTTTTTTTTATAATTATTATTTAATTTATTTATTATAACTCACATGAATAGTTTTAATTTTTGTGATTTCCCCCCCAGGTTTTAAAAATATATAAATACTGTAAAATACATGAATGTATGTCATTTTTGATTAAATAATACGTTTTATAAAACTTGTCATTGACAATCTTGAATATCTCTGAAATCTCTATTTATAATAAAAAGGTTTTATTTTCATCATAAATAAAAAATAGTACATATCTATATATTTCATAATTTTGCCTAAACATTTTTCAGTTATTTTTATTTAAGTAAACTTCCTTTTACTCATCAATATTTATTTATTGTATATTTGTTTTACCTTATTTAAAACGAACGGTAATTCTATTTGCCTTCACCTTAAGAGGCTACAAAGACATCAAACGTCCTCCTCGCTGAGACAGAAACAAGGATCATCTTTATGCTCGACACTTCACGGACGGACACGAGAGTCGAGTCTCAAATGTCTCGCAATGTCACCCTGGGGCTTCGCTCGGGCCCATTGCAGATAAAGCGATATCTTATTAATATCTGAAACTCTAGGATTGGACACGGCAGCGACTTTGAACTGCAGGAGGCTACAAATGAATCAAAAAAAAAAAAAAAGTGTTGAAAGATGAAGTGTGTGTGTCGGCGCCGTGACCGAGCGGCGTGGAGATGCAGAGACGTCCGGTCACGCCTCGCTCACATGTCGTCTCTATAAGATCTTTTAATAACTGGGATGGAGATGATGTTCACGCTCCACTAACTATTGTGCAGGAACAGACAGAGACGGCGATACAAGTCGTGCGAGTCATTGGCTTCTCGTCCAATATGAGGCGAGCGGCGGCGGCTAGCCGGGGGCGGAGGCAGAAACACTGGCTTCACAGCTGGAAAGTAAATAAGGTGAAGCGTGCTTTGAGATCATCTCCTCGCCATCTGCTCATTCAACCTGTTTTTACGACGCGGCCGTTAAACACTGGAGTATTTTTCCGAGCACAACTTTTATTTCGGGCTTGAGCATGAAATGGCGTTTTTTTTTTTTTTTTTAATTAAGAGGAATGAACGTGAGAACCTGAGCCTCCAGAGGGAGGAGTGGAAATAAAAACGTGCAAGAAAAGAAAGTATTTAGGAAAAGGGAACAAGAATGGACATAAAATAATATATTTATTCAGTTACGATAGCATTCTAGAAGTTTTATTTTAACATCATATGCACACATATATATATATATATATATATATATATATATATATATATATTTAAAATATATATATTTATCTGTAAAATGTATATATTTTTCAATAAAATAAATCAATAATCTTGTTATTTTCTATATTTTCATGATTAATTTTTTATTTTATTTATGGATTTTTTTAAGCTCCAAGAATATATACTCCACCCTTTCTAAAAAAGGAATTAAAAAATGTATATATAACTAAATACTTGATGTTTATTTTTTTAATGTAGCATCATCTTCTAAATTCTCTTTGATTGTAAGTTCAGTTTTGCATTTGATTTTGTTTTGTATAATATTAAATAAACTTTCTTTCTAAAAATTACTAAAAAACACAATTTTTAATTTAAATGAAAAAGAAAGAAAGAATGAGCTTCTCATCATTTAAAATCATGTAATTATTTCCCTTTTTCTTTTTTAAATAAAAAACTTTTTTGAAAATTTATATTTTAATATGTTTTTGCTTGTTTGTTAGTGTCATCAACGTTAGTGATGACACAAATACAATTAGAAGTTTTAAGAATAAAGCAACTGAAATATTTGTTGTTGTTTTTTGATGTTTTGTCCTTTAACTCCTTTATTACTGACTAATCCATAACAATGTCTTTAACATTTAGAACCTTTTAGATGGATACTTATGGATAACTTAATGGATTTCCTTGAGAAAATTTGGGTATAAGGTTACATTTTGCTAAAAACCTTTCGCAGCTACTCATATATATCTGTGGCTACTATCTATGAAAAACCACAGACACAAACCTACTGACAATTTTCGAGTCACCAATTAAACTCTTTTATAATTATGACATTTTCAGCCAATCATGGCTGTAATCACTATTATACCAACATTTAAAATTTAATTCAAAATTCTACAAATTAAAAAAAGAAATTGAATAAAAATATATATATTTTTGCATTACTGAAATTTAAATTTCAAACTAAATATGTAAAAAAAAATGTATTAATATAAAAAATATTACATTTTTAAAATTAAACTCTTAAAACCGTTTAAAATAGTACTAAATTCCATTTTTCCCGCCAAAAAATAAAGTTTCCACATTTGAAGTGTTAAATTCAACCATTGAATATTATAATATATATATATATATATATATATATATATATATATACTTCCGTACTGGTGGATCTTTCTCCTGTTAGTGTGTGAACCAATAGTTGAGTTGACGAAGCTTCATGAAGCATCATTTTAAAAAAGTCAACTCTTTACAGTCTGTAGACAAATATCTTAACGGAGCTTCCACACATTTTAAGCGAAGAGCGCCATCTACTGGACCATCTTCGTCGGCCCATCCCAAATGTGGTGTCAGTGTGTTTCAAGCAACACTTACTTCCATACGGGTTGGCAGAGCGTCCGTAGATGTGACTGTAGGCGTCCTCTATGATCCCGTCGTACGGCTCTTCCTCGAACTCCTCGTCCTCGTTCTGGTAGGACGTGGGACTGTCAGTAGTGGGTAGACTGGACGCGCCGGGACTGGACCTCTCCACCCCGGTACCCGCCACGCCGGCCCCCTGGAGGTGGTACGGCAGCATCCCGGGGATGGGGGTCCCTCCCGCCGTGGTGTAAAACAAGCTGGCCCTGGTCAGGCGACTGCTCAGCTCCGAGGACGAGGTCTTGCTCTGCGAGGACGGGATGGTGAGCGGGGTGGGGTCTCCCCCTTCCAGTTTGATCTTCCTCTGAGGCATGAGGAGGGATGGGGACCAGCCAGAGTTCGCCAAAAGCGCCGCCACGGCTAAACCGTTGCCGTTATTGCACGGGCTCTGCGGCTCGGAACCCGTTTCTTCCAGGGACCCGGCCGTCTGCGAGTCGCAATGAGGTGAGTTCGCCTTGAACATGAGGTCCATGCCTTTCTCCACGATGTGTTGGATCTGGAGGTAGCCGGCTGTGTACATGACCACCAGCTGCTCACTGGCCGCCATCGTGAGCTTCCCCGTGTAGCAGAAGGTGAGGATCTGCTCGAAGCAGGCGGGCGTGACGGACGAGGGCAGCTCGAACTGGGTCTTGGTGGACGTGCTGAAGAGGTCGCGGAAGTAGAGGCTGCTGGCGGCCAGGACGGCCCGGTGGGCTTTGAAAGCCTGACCTGGAACCCCACGACAAGAGCAGATGAATAATTACTCGTGAGTTGTAGATGCATCAAGTACATGAAGTTTCCAAATTTCCCCTGCAACACTGGTTTGTTGGCATTTAAACATTTTTTTTAAAATACTATTTCAGTCCATCTGTAAGGTTCTTTGTTGTGAAAACAGATTGTATTTTATTAGTCGGTGACTCTTGACACGTCAAGATGCTCCGTTCAGTAAAGTTAGTTTCAAAAATAACACTGTGTACTAGTGAAACATGAACTTAATATGATTTATTCTAACAGTTTTTACCCGTCTGTCTGTGAATATGTTACTGATATATAACGTTCAGTGGTGTCAAAAAAAGGTTGGGGACCCCTGCCCTTAATCACCCAAATATTCTTTATTTACTTTTTGTAACTTAAGAAGAACGTTGACGTTGATTGAATTGATCACAATGTATAATTTACTTAAGGGACAAACGGACCTATGACGAATAAAAAAGGGCCTTAAATACGATTTGAAATTAAGCTTAAATTGCAATTTAAACTTATAATATTCCATTAAATCTTTGATATAAATGCTGCACTTTATTTTACGTTTTTTAAATTAATTTTGACATTAAATAAATGCTCAAATAAAAAGAAGCAACAAAGAAAAAGGAAGACATACAAAGAAAATGTAAATAGTTATACATAGATAAAGTATATACAAAATAGAGGTGTTTATTAACTGGGCAAATTCCAGGTCTTAAATAACAATAAAACGTTTTACGACTTTAAGTTAATAATATCACTATTTCCTTTTCTTTCTTTTTCTTCACTACTTCTTGAGATTTGTTCAATGGTGAGATTTGAACTCTGTATTGGTAAATTTTAAATGTCTGAGAGAAAGTTCCAGCAGCAAATCTCAAAAAGAGGATTAGATTAGATTGACAAGAAAAAAAAAAAAAAATTGTATATTTTTAATTTAGTTGGTGAAACTGATTGAAAAAACAAAAGCCGGAATGATCCGTGAAATCTTCTGACCTTCTCTGCGTTTCTTGCTAACGTTTACGGTTAAGCTAACGGGTGAATTCTTCTGGTCTTACGACACATTGTCTTCGCCTAGATCATCACGCATACCGATGGTTTTCTTGATCATGAGGTTTCGAAACCGCACTGGATATAATGTAGGACGTGAGTTATATACTTTCAAATTCATATTTAATAGTTGGCCGACATATTGATAAATATTCTCTAACCCCTAACGGTTAACCATTGTGTTATCTCAGGATCAACAGAGGCCCAAGGGATACCACAAACACATTTGTTTTCAGGCCTGTGGGTGACCACTGAGATAACACAAGGGTTAAGACGTTATGCAAGAGTAATAGAATACAACCCAGCTTAGAATATTTGAGAAATAAAAAAGCCTTTATTTGTAAAAATAGATTTCCAAAAAAGTCACCTCGTCACACTTCATCAGAATTGCCACAGTAGTCTATGACTAATTAAAATGTCGTCTTACTGACTATAATGATTGATGCTTTTTCGGCATAATCAATTTTTTGAAATATGTCAAATACAGACTGAAACTTTGGGCTACTCTTTGTCTAAATCACATGGGTCCAATAGGTGATCCCTGTGGAACCCCAAGACCCTTAATCCAAGATACATTCACAAAAAAAAAAACAAAGCGACAAAAGTAAAATTGCAATGCAAATTTGTATTAAATATATTAATTCAAAATTAAGGCAGAATACTTTTATTTGAGATTAATAATTAAATAATTTTGAATTTGATTTGGTTAAATAAGTGTAAAATAAGACTTAATATATATATATATATATTATTATAATAGATTCAACTTTGTGTTATTAATTATCTTCCTCTGACAAAAACATAACCATGTCACCTGTTTTTAAGATATCAATAAAAAAAAAGAAGTCAAACTTTAAACAAAAGTAGTCCAAATAGTGAGCCCTGTGGAACCAGACAATAGATTGCCGGTCAGTTTTTTTTAACGTCAAACTAAATTATTTATTGTTTATTAAAGTAATTCATGAGTGTTTTTATTATACAAAAACATCAATGGTTTGACCCATAATTTTAAGGTCAGATCTGATCAGATATTGTAACCCACTGGGATTTAGTTCAATCCATTTATCAATATTGTTACTTTCCCTCAAACCAATTTCATGCACTGTTGATAATAAACAATAACAATTTCAGGCGTGAAGTTAACTTTAGACTGACCTTTGCCGCAGATATTTATAAGTTGAGCTGAATTCTCGAGCATAAGTAACTGTTTGTTTACCATAACTCATGCTATTTATTTATCTAATAAGACTAGATAGAATTAGACTTAAACTTAATGTTGTTGATTTTCTCCCCTTCAGAAAAAAACACCTAATCATGTAACTTGTATTAAGGATTTAAGTATAAAAATCGGAATTTTATACATGAAAAATGAAACTTTGACACAAAAAGTAGTCCAAGAACTGAGCCCTTGGGAACCCCACAACTGACAGCCAGTTTAAAAAAGCAAAAACAACCAAAAAACGAAATTCTTCTAATAGACTTACTCGGTCTTTACACAACGTGATAGGATTAAATTCAACACACTTTAATATTGTTACCAGGATATAATTATCTAAATACTTTCATATGTATTAGTTATTTTTGTTACATTCATGGAGTTTATTTATGTTAATATGTTCATATTTGTACCTATAAATAAGAAGAAAGCATTGAAATTAGATTTTGGTCAAAGTATTCAATAAGCCACGTGATTATTACATGTAAATATTTTATTGATCAAGCATTTCGGGATCAAAACAAAACATTATCTTATTCGGTATAAGAAAAACACGATCATGTGATCTAAGTTGAGTATATAAATATATACGAATAAAAGTTTCATATATACTGTAAAATAAATAATACCGTGAAGAACGGTAGTCCAAATACTGAGCTCTGGGGAACCCCAAAAAACATAAACTGAAACTAAATTCTTCCAAACTTGATTATTAGTGGATTTTATATTTAGATGTTATCATTTTTCAAGGATATAAAGAGGAATATTATTACTTTCACCCTCAAACCAACACCATGCACTGGTGACGATCAATGACAGCAATGAATAAATAAACAATAACAAATTTCAAGGCGTGAAAGTGAACTTTTGCGACTGACCTTTGACCAGGATGGAAACATCACAGTAGTGTCCCAGGAGCCGCTGCTCGTTGAGGGAGCCCAACACTGTGGCTCCAAAGTTGGGGATCTCCACATGGAGCAGCTGGGACATGATGGACGCCGGGATACAAAAAAAAAAGAAAAAACCGAGGCAAGTCGAGGCTTCAGCTATTCAGCGAGAGACGCATCTGCGAAGGAAAGCGGTGGAGAGAAGTCATTGTGAGGGAGAGAGAGAAGAAGAAAGAAAGAAAAAATTGAGATCACATTAAAGGCGGAAGCAGTGAGACGAAGTGAGAAAATGAATACAGTGGAGGTTGAAGTGAGAGGTGTGTGTGAAAGAGAGGAGGATGCAGTGGGTGAGAGAGAAAGCAGGAGGAGTCAAGTAAAGAGAGAAAAAAAAAAAAAAAAGGAAGAACACATGCCGACTGTATATGGGAACAATGTGAAACACCCCGAAGGCTATGTTGTTTAGAATGATTCCCAGAAAACTTTTTTCCACCCTTTTTGGCAGCAACACTTTCCCCTCATTTATATATATGTATAAAAAAAAGATAAATATTATTATAAAAACAGAATTACTGTTTTTTCTCCTCACACAACCCCAGCAGTTTCATTATTGAGCAATGCTGCAGAACAGTTTCCAGGAATACAAACTGAAAAAAAAAAAAAAAGAATGTCACCGCCTTCTCTTTACACACTCCCTTTCTTTTCCTACTCCATGCATACAGACGGACTCTGGCTCACTTCCACGAAAACTATGCACGCCTCGACAACACACTGCGGGGGGGAGAGAAAAGGAAAGAGAGAGAGAAAGAGAAAGAGAGAGAGAATGTGGCTCACCTGGAGACGCCAAAGGACACAACTTTTGCGGGGAAAATAAGAAGAAGAAGAAGAAGGAGAAGGAGAGCAAGCTTTGACGCACCGGCCGGGACAGTTGTTGTGGGGAGAAGAAGAAGAAGAGGAAGAAAAAAAAAGAAAAAGATGATGTACTCCGGGTGTCATTCCCCTGAACCTGATCCTCACCCGCTTGTCCGAGCGCATCTACCTTCCTATCCCTGCCTGCTCCCCATTTCTCCCTCCTCGTTGTCTGCTCGTCTCGAAAAACCCTCCTCTGTCATTATCTCTCTCTCTCCCCCCTTTTCTCTCTCTCTCTCTCTCTCTCCCTCTATTCTCCGAGGGTTTAATTCAACAAGTGCCAGTGGAGAGAGAATGTCAGAGAGAGAGAGAGAGAGCAGAGCGAATCAATGATGAAAGGAGTGGGAGGATTTTTTCGGGTGTGTGTGTGTGTGCGTGCGCGTGCGCGCGAGCGTCTCGGCGCATGTGTCTGATCAATGCAGTATCTATACGTCGCAGGGAGTGGGAGGGAGAGAAAAACACAGGCTACAGTTACAGACAGAGGCTGGGCAGAGAGAGAGAGGGAGGGAGAGAGAGGGAGAGACGCGAGGGAGGGAGGGAGGTAGAAAGTCATTTGAGGACAGTACGAGGAGAGAAAGACAATTAGGTTGAAGCCACTTCTGCCACTTGCCCCTGGACACGAATGTGTCTAAATCATCTCGGGGAGGAGATGGAGTTGATGGGGGAGGTAAAGGGGGGAGGTAAGGGGGGAGTAACAGTCGGGGTCACGGGCGTTCGTTAAATCGATCGCACGTCCACCAGTGTAACTTTTTGAAATCCCAGTTTGACGCAAGTTTGGAGAGAATGCGTCACCCATTGTCTTGGATGGAAAAAAAAAAAGAAAAAGAAATCGGTGAAGTGAAGAGGGATGTTTCAGACGAACGCTGGAAGATTCCCTCGCTTCCGTGATGGGTTTCGTCATGAGCTGAATGATGATGAGGGGGCGCGTATGTGGATATGGCGATATGTACAAGTCACAATATGATACAAGTCAAGGTACGATACGAGTCACGGTACGATACGAGTCACGGTACGATACAAGCCACGATACAAGTCACGATACATGTCACGATACGATACCAGACACGATACAAGTTACGATACGATACGATACAAGTTACGGTACGATACAAGTCACGATACGGTACGAGTCACGATACGATACCAGTCACGATACAAGTCACGATACGATACAAGTCACGGTACGATTACAAGTCACGATACGATACAAGTCACGGTACGATACAAGTCACGATACGATACAAGCCACAATACGGTACGAGTCACGATACGATACCAGTCCTGATACAAGCCACGATACAAGTCACGATACAAGTCACTATACGATACCAGTCACAATACAAGTCACGATATGATACAAGTCACGATACGATACAAGTCACGGTACAATACAAGTCACGGTACGATTACAAGTCACGATACGATACAAGTCACGGTACGATACAAGTCACAATACGATACAAGTCACGATACGATACAAGTCACGGTACAATACAAGTCACGGTACGATTACAAGTCACGATACGATACAAGTCACGGTACGATACAAGTCACAATACGATGCAAGTCACGATACGATACAAGTCACGATACGATACCAGTCGCGATACGGTACAAGTCACGATATGGTACAAGTCACGTACGGTAAAAGTCACGATACGGTACAAGTCCGATACGGTACAAGTCACGATACGATACAAGTTACGGTACGATACAAGTCACGGTAAGATACAAGTCACGATACGATACAAGTCACGATACGATACAAGTCACGATACGATACAAGTCACGATACGATACCAGTCACGATACGGTACAAGTCACAATATGATACAAGTCACGATACAATACGAGTCACGATACGATACGAGTCACGGTACGATACGAGTCACGGTAAGATACGAGTCACGGTACGATACCAGTCATGGTACGATACCAGTCACGATACAAGCCACGATACAAGTCACGATACACGTCACGATACGATACCAGACACGATACAAGTCACGATACGATACGATACAAGTCACGATACGGTACGAGTCACGATACGATACCAGTCACGATACAAGTCACAATATGATACAAGTCACGATACAATACGAGTCACGGTACGATACCAGTCACGATACAAGCCACGATACAAGTCACGATACACGTCACGATACGATACCAGACACGATACAAGTCACGATACGGTACGAGTCACGATACGATGCCAGTCGCGATACAAGTCACGATACGATACAAGTCACGGTACGATTACAAGTCACGATACGATACAAGTCACGGTACGATACAAGTCACGATACGATACAAGTCACAATACGGTACGAGTCACGATACGATACCAGTCCTGATACAAGCCACGATACAAGTCACGATACAAGTCACTATACGATACCAGTCACAATACAAGTCACGATATGATACAAGTCACGATACGATACAAGTCACGGTACAATACAAGTCACGGTACGATTACAAGTCACGATACGATACAAGTCACGGTACGATACAAGTCACAATACGATACAAGTCACGATACGATACAAGTCACGGTACAATACAAGTCACGGTACGATTACAAGTCACGATACGATACAAGTCACGGTACAATACAAGTCACAATACGATGCAAGTCACGATACGATACAAGTCACGATACGATACCAGTCGCGATACGGTACAAGTCACGATATGGTACAAGTCACGTACGGTAAAAGTCACGATACGGTACAAGTCCGATACGGTACAAGTCACGATACGATACAAGTTACGGTACGATACAAGTCACGGTACGATACAAGTCACGATACGATACAAGTCATGATACGATACAAGTCACGATACGATACCAGTCACGATACGGTACAAGTCACGATATGGTACAAGTCACGTACGGTAAAAGTCACGATACGGTACAAGTCCGATACGGTACAAGTCACGATACGATACAAGTTACGGTACGATACAAGTCACGGTACGATACAAGTCACGATACGATACAAGTCACGATACAATACAAGTCACGATACGATACCAGTCACGATACGGTACAAGTCACGATATGGTACAAGTCACGTACGGTAAAAGTCACGATACGGTACAAGTCCGATACGGTACAAGTCACGATACGGTACAAGTCCGATACGGTACAAGTCACGATACGATACAAGTTACGGTACGATACAAGTCACGGTACGATACAAGTCATGATACGATACGAGTCACAATATCATACAAGTCACAATATCATACAAGTCACGATACGGTGGCAACGAAAACGATATATTGCAATATATATACTGTAGTAACACAGATATATTTGTAGTATTGACGTGAACCTGACTCTGGTGTTGCAGAATTTACAGACCACATGACTCTTGACGAAGTCGTAACTTTCTCCTGAAGTCGATTGTATCCTCTCGTCCTCAGTCATTGCCGGAATTTATATTATGTATTTGTACTATTGTCGAGTACTTGACTCTGGTGTTGCAGAATTTACAGACTACATGACTCTTGACGAAGTCGTAACTTTCTCCTGAAGTCGACTGTATCCTCTCGTCCTCAGTCATTGCCGGGATATATATTATATATTTGTAGTATTGCTGAGTACCTGACTCTGGTGTTGCATAATTTACAGACCAGATGACTCTTGACGAAGTCGTAACTATCTCCTAGAGTCGACTGTATCCTCTCGTCCTCAGTCATTGCAGGGATATACATTATATATTTGTAGTATTGTCGTGTACTTGACTCTGGTGTTGCATAATTTACAGACCAGATGACTTGACAAAGTCGTAACCTCTGCTGGAGTCGACTGTATCCTATTGTCCTCAATTATTCTCTGAATATATATTATATATTTGTAGTATTGTCGTGTACTTGACTCTGGTGTTGCATAATTTACAGACCAGATGACTCTTGACGAAGTCGTAACTATCTCCTAGAGTCGACTGTATCTTCTCGTCCTCAGTCATTGCTGGAATATATATTATATATTTGTAGTATTGTCGAGTACTTGACTCTGGTGTTGCAGAATTTACAGACTACATGACTGTTGACGAAAGTCATAACTTTCTCCTGAAGTCGACTGTATCCTCTCGTCCTCAGTCATTGCCGGAATATATATTATATATTTGTAGTATTGTCAAGTACTTGACTCTGGTGTTGAAGAATTTAAAGACCACATGACTCTTGACGAAAGTCGTAACTCTCTCCTGGAGTCGACTGTCTCCTCTCATCCTCAGTTATCTCCTCTGGATTTCACTGTTCATTTAGCTGCAGAGGACTTTATAACTACTGCCACCTGGAGGCGAGATGTTGAAATGCAACACAAAAACGATATGAATATTAGCACGGTCATGGTGAAAAGTAATAAATAAATAAAATTAGTTTATCCACACTTAACCGGAATAGAAAATAATTACGATAAAAAATATATATATGATTTGTGCCATGTTAAAATAGATAAAGTATATATATATATATATATGTAATTTTTTTCAACAGGCCTGTATCAATTTTTTATTTTTTAAGTTATTATGTTATTTCGTCCTCGGCAGCTAGAGGAACAATGTAATCCCAGATCCCGGCGATGACTGAGGACGAGAGGATACAGTCGACTCCAATAGCAGTTAAAGCTGATGTCAGGACATATTTTGTTATTTTTCAGTTCTATTAATTCAACCAAAAGAGAGTTACACAATCCCAAAATGTCACTTAAGTCGAGCGTGCCCTAAAATCATTGGGAGGATGATGCAAGCGTATCCAAATATATCGTATCGACTCGTACTGTGAGGTTTTGTGTATCTAACATCAAGGATGTCGTCACGTTGAACTCAACACAACGAGAGGTTCGAACTCAACACAACGAG
Source organism: Callionymus lyra (assembly GCF_982586985.1). NCBI lineage: Eukaryota > Metazoa > Chordata > Actinopteri > Syngnathiformes > Callionymidae > Callionymus > Callionymus lyra. Next base: position 8,796,296 of record NC_141822.1, read on the forward strand.
AGGTTCTCCTGCAGGAACAAATTACGACGCTGACCCACCAGCAACAGTTATGAGGGCAATGATAATACAATTCAAACATGAATCTTCACAAAGACACAGAGACACACTTGCAAGGACAAACGCTTGCGAAAGAATGGAGCTCAAGAGGGCCTCGGACAGAACTCACAATGCAAACAAAGGTATGAAAAAAACAACCTTGAGCATACAGTGAAAGACTTGTTACGTACACTTGCATGGATGAAAAAAAAGAGTCGGCAACTAAATGTCCAAAGTGGTCACATTATGTACTGTGATTGTCGGCGGTCATGTAAGGTGGGAACATTTCAAGAAAAGGAGATGAAATACACTTTATGTCGAAATGGTTTTTCAATCTTCATTTATAATTTTTTTTTAAGGAACAAGACACGATAAGAAAAGCGTCAAATAAAAAGAAAGAAACAAGATCAATTTGATATGTTTTGTTTTGAACCAGTCAAAGCTTTCAAAAATGTTCTCTAGCTAACGTATTTTTTGATAATATATATTAGCTAGATTTGTGTCATAATAAGTAAAAGTTTGTTAATTGCTTTTATTTTGGCGCTTTTTTTTGTCTATTTTGAGATTCTTGGTTCCAGTCCGCAGTGTCAGGCATCACACTTCCCACATGTTAAAGTTGACCTCTCCAAATTTTTCTCATTTTGCTGTTTTGTGTATTTTTCCTCGTGCCCTGTGCATTTATTTTTTATTTAATCTGTGAGATTTGATAACGCCCAACGTGCTTTAAGTTTCCTGTTTATGTCTTAAGTGTCGTACCCTTGTGTTGACAGCTACGGTATTTTTAAATCTTTTATTATAGCGTTGTTTTTATTATTTTGCAGTCGGAGTTCTTCTTCTTTTTGTGCTTTCCGCTCGAAATTTTTAGGGCTGTGTTTGAGTGTAACATTTAAAAGAAAAAAATCCCCCCAATAAATTTAATTACACATTTTTCTGTAATTTCCCCAAAATAAAAAGTACATTTTGTGCCACTTTGAGGTAATATTCGTCTTGGGTAAATATAAAAAGAGAAAAAAAACTAGTTTTATTTATTAAGTTTAGCACCGTGTTACTACTTAAAGTTTGAAAAGGTTCTGCATGAATACATTATTACAATTTTTTTAAATGCTCCAATTACATGGTATTTAATAAGGAACTCTGTACTTCAAGGGACCTCTTTTTAAGATGTGAGGCTAGTTATGCGAAATCGTACTTGTCTTTTTTTTCTTTTTCTCCATCACAACAAACTTAATAAACGACAGAATATTTGCCGTCGCCATTGAAAGAATTGTCGAGTTCTACAGCCAGTGTCGACTGTGGCGTACAACAGGGGTCAGTATTAGTTCAGATTGTATTTTATATTTATTCGCTTCCTCTTGGCCAGATTTTTAACCACGCATAATGTCTCTTATAAGTAAGTAATTTGTATTTATAAAGCGCTTTATTATTTTATTTTATTAATTAATTTATTGTTATTATTATCAATTTTTTTGCAGACGACACACAGATATACTTTCATGTATTATTTTACTATTGTGCTGTTTTAAATTAATGATGTTTGTTTGTACCTCGTGACACTCATTGTTTAAAAATAATAAACAACAATAGAATAATAATAATCATTAATCAAGTAAAAACAACTGTTAAAAGAGGGGTTTTTTTTTTAAATTAAGTTTCTATTAATCTTTTTATCCTGATTATATGTTTCTATTATAAACTCTTCACTAGCACCTGATATCTCGCACCTGCTGCTTCTATGAGCGACTCATTCAGCTCCTAAAGCTCTCCTGGACTCTCTGCTCTGGCTTCTAGTTTATGGTTCTCGACACTTCAAGGAGAGCCACCTCCCTCCGATTGTTCCCTGTCGTCTCCCTCGCGCCAGACCTCTTAAGCCTTGGCCTTCCCCCCTCGCTCCATTCCTGGTGTTTATTTGACGAAGTTTGCAAAAAAGCTCCATCTGGTTCTGCGTCTCCACTGTTTAGTTGCGAGTCGTAAATGTTGAAATCTTCGCGGAGCTTCAAAAGAGCCGTGTTCCCCATCATGCTGCATCGTGAGCCACGATTGATTGAGGAGACTGAAGAAAAAAAAAGATCTGGAGCAACTTTTCACTCTCGACGGAGACTGACTGTCCTTTTCAACGAGACCTTTGTGTATTTCGGGGGAAATAACTCTTGAGAAAGTGCTGCGAGGAAATCCACTAACATCCGTCCCCCGTAACTTTTCTTAATGTGACCAACTTGTTCCCAATAAAAGTTTGCCACCATTGGGCATCACTTTCTAATTGGTCAACATGAGCAGCTGTTTTTTCTTTCAGGACTGTTTTGGTTATTCGTGTCATTTTCACCAAAATTAAAAATTCAAGGTCAAAATTAAGGTCAGATTTGGCCTCAAACGGTAAAAAATCCTTCATGTCGTAAATAATGTAATATTCTATCTAACTTGTAAACTATCTATCTAACTTTTAAACTATCTATATAACTTAAAAACTATCTATATAACTTAAAAACTATCTATCAAGCTTATAAACTATCTATCTATCTTAGAAACTATCTATCTAGCTTATAAACTATCTTATAAACTATCTATCTATCTTAGAAACTATCTTATAAACTATCTATATAGCTTATAAACTATCCATCTATCTTATAAACTATCTATGTAGCTTATAATGTAACTATCTATCTTATAAACTATCTATCTAGCTTATAAAGTAACTATCTATCCTATAAACTATCTATTTAGCTTATAAAGTAACTATCTATCTTAGAAACTATCTATCTATCTTAGAAACTATCTATCTTTTAAACTATCTATCTAGCTTATAAACTATCCATCTATCTTATAAACTATCTATCTAGCTTATAAGGTAACTATCTATATTACAAACTATCTATCTAGCTTATAAAGTAACTATCTAGCTTATAAACTATTGATCTAGCTTATAAAGTAACTATCTATCTTAGAAACTATCTATCTTATAAACTATCTATCTAGCTTATAAACTATCTATCTATCTTATAAACTAGCTATTTTATAAACTACCTGAAGTTTACAAGCTAGCTAGCTAATTAACAATCTAGCTTGTTAATGAGCTAGCAAGCTAGATTGTTAATTAGCTAGCTAGTATATAAACCAGCTAGTTTTTTTTTTTAGCTAGCCATGTATACAGTATTATAAACTAGATAGATAGTCTATCAGCTAGCTAGCCTGTAAACTTCAGGTCGTTTATAAGATAGCTAGTTTATAAGATAGCTAGTTTATGAGACATCTAGCTAGATAGTTAGATAGCTAGATAGATAGTTAGATAGCTAGATAGATAGTTTATAAGATAGAAAGTTAGTTTATAAGCTAGATAGATAGTTTATAAGCTAGAAAGTTAGTTTATAAGCTAGATAAATAGTTTATAAGCTAGCTAGTATGTATATAAGTTAACTTTCTGCCCATTTCAGCTCATATTTCTAAAGGTAACTGCATTTTTCTTTCATTTCACAGTTTATCTAAAGAACAAATGCAGACAAACATTTAACCGATATGCTGAAAATATGACGCATGTTCCGAACAGACATGTCAAGAGCAGCAGTTCTCTGGACTGAACCGACCCAAGTGGCCCCTGAAGACGACGGTGAGCAGCTGTCTCATGAACCAATCCATTATTAGGAATAAAAACATTAAAGAATAAGAAACTCTATTCATTAAATGGTTTAAAAAGCATCAGCTAATGCTGAAATATAATGTTTGGTAAGCAGTTTGGGACTCTCATCCCGCATCCTTGTAGGAGGTAAGAGGATGTTTTTTTAATCTTTAAATCTTCAAAGTGGTTCTTAAAATACAATTTCTGTTTATACGGGAGCCTACTTCACTTACATCTGCTGTTGATTTAATTTATTATTATTATTATTGTCATTGTCTGAAGCATTTGTATCTTATTGTACATATGATTATGTTGAAATATCTGGGGGGGTTCATGGTCCCTGGCAGTGATGTGAAAATACGAGGGTGGTTTTGAAGATAGTTTGGGATCAACACAAAACTTCTACTGTTCATAAGAACAAAAAAAAAACTAAACTGGGCATGAATAATAATGTCCAAAACCGTTGATAAATGTGAAGCTGGAATTGATGCTTGATTAAACACATGGTGGCCTTTTATTCATTATTATTTTTTCTGTCTGCAGAAGTGACAAAGAGATGTTGTGTTTTTCACTTTTTTTTAACAATTCTGGGAGCTTGAAAAACAAATAAATTCCAGTCAGAATGACCTAAATTTCCAAGTTTTATAAAAATAGATTTTTATGGTAGGATTCAGTTTTATTTCCTTACGTTCTCACTGGATGCTGGCTTGTTAAAAATGATAAGAATCTCTTCTTAAAGATAAAAAAAACATGTTTAATTAAGTAATTCTTTAATATGTTTGATTTTGTCATTATAAGCATTTCACTGTAGAGTTCTTTTTAAATTCTTAAACTTTAAAATCTGATGACTTTACTGCACAAAAGCTTTAGGATAGATGTTCCTTTGTTTTCTCTTTCTATTGCATGTAGACTTCAGTGTGTGTCTCACGCCATGGTGGTCATGAACTTTAGCAGCTATAAGAGGAAGAGTCTTGAAACACCTCGGTTTTCCCCCTAAAAGAGCTAGAGGAGGTTTTGAAGAAGACATACAGAAGTACTTTGGTTACTCACTAAACCACAACTTCAGATATGTGTGAAACAAACATTTCCTGTTGTTTTTTTAATGCTGTGTATAATTATGCATGAAACATGTTTCTTTTACAATCAATACTCTTTTATCCATTGTTGTGATTGGGTTAGGGCTAGGGTTAGGGTTAGGGTTAGGGTTAGGGTTAGGGTTCGGGGTAGGGTTAGGCTTAGGGGTAGTGTTAGGAGTAGAGGTAGAGGTAGAGTTAGAGGTAGGGGTAGGGGTATGGGTAGGGCCAGTGCTAGGGTTGGGGTTCGGGTTAGTGGTAGAGTTAGGGTTAGGGTTAGGTTTAGAGGTAGGGGTAGGGGTATGGTTATGGGTAGGGTTACCAAGGGCACCAAAATAATAATTTGCAAACTACTTTACTCAGTAAATGAGCTTCATTATTAATTAATTCAGCTAAAGAAAAACCAAGTGTAAGATAAATATATATATATATATATATATATATATATATATATATATATATATATAAAAGGTTATAAAAGGTATAAAAAGGTTTTCTGTCCAGTTTATTTGCCACATTCCCTGTAATACCCTCGCACTGGCTAAGGAACATCTTGGGGTCTGTCAATCCGACTTCGCTCGTCAGAGAAAAGTTGTGATATCTGTGATTCATAGGAAGATTCTTCACCAAACACCTACACATGAGCGGCTACTGTCTTCATGCAGGACTCTTTGTTTGTCCACATAAATTGATAAATTAAATGAATAATTCACGCCTCCAGGTTGGCAGCGATGTCTGTTCAGGAGACGTCGCTCTGTCGGCTATTGTTACTTTCTCCCTTTTTTTTCTTTTGTTAGCGCCCCGGCCCTCTGGAGGCCTCCCGACACTCTGCTTGATATGGATCGGGACGGACAGAAGCCAGATGTCATGGTCCGTGTCAGGGAAGGAAAGGACAGCGACGAGCACAGAGGTTATGTTCCAGCAGCAGAAGAGAGAGGGAGGATTCCAATGCAAAATTGATGCGGTAGACGCGAGTGCATTTTACATTATGGGCTGGCGAGGACGCATCTACATGTTAATGTCTTTTTAATGCTACAAAAAAAAGCTCCCTCGAAACCTCTTTGCTGCATTTTAAGGAGGATGATTTTTGAAATGCTCCTTGATCCTTTATTTCCATTTGACAAATGTGTCTGCAAACACCATCGGCCAGCATCTTGATCAGCGTCGAATGTTCCGAGATTTTCACATACTACATCTCAACCATTATGGAAACATTTTGAGGAATTCCAAAATTTCAATGAATCATACAATTATAGCATTTATTACATTATCACTTTAGACCTATTAGTTTAATGTTCCTGCTTAATAAACAAGTTGTATTATAGCGTATTTATGTCGCCATTTAAAGTCGGCAAACTGGCCTTCACTGTGCTAAATCCACAACATATCTTTAATATTTAATATGTATACACCAGCGTAGGGTTGTTCCAAAAGACTGAGTATGTCAGGGAAGAACATTGCGTCTCCCTAAGGCACAGAGGAACATTTATGCCATTGAATGAATCAAAATCTAGTTCATCCTTAAAATGTCTTCTTCACAAATGTTTTTCATTGAAATAAAAAGAAAGTTACATAAAGTTGGTCATGAAAATGTCAGGATGCTATGTGTATATATTTTACATTTATAGATGTATAGTATTGAAATAGATATTTATCTATATAGTACTAGCTGCACTTAAAAATTAAATAACCTAAAGAACTGAAGAAAGAAGAAGAGTAGGTTCAGATGGATTATTGGCCTTACAATGTCAGTAAGGATCTGAAATATATTATCCTCATCATAATAGGTATTAAATACAGTATGAATGCAAATAAAATTGTACATACAGTATTTTCTGAAAGGGGTCTTCTACCTCCCTTTGCTCTCACTTAAGGAATAATAAAAGGAGCTGGTATTATTTATTATGTTTTGTTTAACTTAATATAGCTTAAATGTAATCAAAATTGTCTGAATGTCAGAATTTTCATGGGGGTCTTTTACTCCCCTTGTCCCCATGTTTCCTTGACCTAGCTAGCTAATATATAAGCTAGCTAGTTTATTACCTAGTTAGATTTATTATAAGCCAAGCAAGCAAGTGTATAAGTTAAATAGACAGCTGATAAGCTAGCTTGTCTCAATTTTGTTGCCTTAAAATTGGACATATTTGACCCCCACCCCCACCACTACACATATAACTAATATGGTCTTATGTAATACGGTTGGTTTGGATTTCATTAGATTTGGATAGATTTGTAATCATGGGGGTCTTATGCCCCCTATTGTATATCCTAATTTTAAAGCAATTTTGTCATTTGGTTTGGATTCCATACAGACACAACGACTACTGTACAAAATAGATTATGTCATTCATTAAAATGTCGTAATTGCTTATTTTTATACTCTTAATGTGCTAATAATATATTATTTTAAAAAGTATTGAGTTTAATCAAAGAGAGATTCAAAGACAAAACATTTTTGGACCAGGGGTTCAAAAACTTGAGGCCTATGGGCTAGGATGCTATTCTGCAACCAGCCACTAGGTGTCCAAATTCAGCATGGGTATAGTAACTAAGTAAGTAAGTAAGTAATTTATATTTGTATAGCGCTTTTCGAGACCAGGGTCACAAAGCGCTTAAACAATCAAAACAACACTCAATAAAATATATACTTTAAAGGTCAAGATAACACTGAGACAAACACAGGAGTCTCAGAAAATCAAGGAAAAGCTAGTATCCACCCTGTACATCGTCATAGTATTACTTGAATACCGACAGACGACATCTTCACCATGGAAGTAGGGCTGTACTGGTATTTGCAACGGTTAATCAATATTTTCCATAGCTGCTCAGCAGAGAAAAACAACACTTAATTAAAATAATAACAAGACATATTATATGTTGAAGTCATGTTACCTGTGTTTATCTTTCACAGATGATTCACGACATCTCACCCTCAGGGAGCTGCTCATACTGGCCGTGAGCCACTGGCACAATAACTACAGTTTTTACTGCGATTCTACAAATGAAAATATAAACAAAACATTACCACATTAATGATGATAAAAAAAAGACAATATGCTGTACCCGGTCCATGTGAGGACACTCGAGTTCTTTTTTGTGATTTGTATTAGTTTGTCAGTATTAATTGTGAGTGTATTTAGGGTCTCTCTGGGTCCCCGAGCCTCCTTCTTAAATTCTTTCAAGTCATATGACTTAAATGAAGTATAACTGTTCAAAGTTTGGCCTAAAACTTGTATCACGTTTGATTGTTAACGCGCCAACTTCGCAAACACACAACAACGATATATATAAATAGAGATTATTATTATTATTATTATATATATTACAACGATACGATGTAATACACTGAAATCCCTGTACGATATGATGTAATACACTGAAATCCCTGAAGGATACTATGTAATACACTGAAATCCCTGGACGATACGATGCGATAAACTGAAATCCCTGAACGATACGATGTAATACAATGAAATCCCTGGACGATACAATGTAATACACTGAAATCCCTGGACGATACAATGTGATACACTGAAATCCCTGAACGATACAATGTGATACACTGAAATCCCTGGACGATACAATGTAATACATTGAAATCCCTGGACGATACAATGTAATAAACTGAAATCTGTGAACGATACAATGTGATACAATGAAATCCCTGGACGATACAATGTAATAAACTGAAATCCCTGAACGATCGATGTAATACACTGAAATCCCTGAACGATCGATGTAATACACTGAGATCCCTGGACGATACGATGTATTACACTGAAATCCCAGGACGATACAATGTAATACACTGAAATCCCAGGACGATACGATGTAATACACTGAAATCCCTGAACGATACGATGTTATACACTGAAATACACTGAAATCCCTGAACGATGCGATGTTATACACTGAAATACACTGAAATCCCTGAACGATACCATGTTATACACTGAAATACCTGTACGATACAATGTAATACACTGAAATCCCTGGACGATACAATGAAATGCACTGAAATCCCTGAACGATACAATGTAATACACTAAAATCCCTGAACGATACGATGTTATACACTGAAATACACTGAAATCCCTGAACGATACGATGTTATACACTGAAATACACTGAAATCCCTGAACGATACCATGTTATACACTGAAATACCTGTACGATACAATGTAATACACTGAAATCCCTGGACGATACAATGTAATACACTGAAATCCCTGAACAATACAATGTAATACACTGAAATCCCCGACAATACAATGTAATACACTGAAATCCCTGGACGATACAATGTAATACACTAAAATCCCTGAACAATACAATGTAATACACTGAAATCCCAGACAATACAATGTAATACACTGAAATCCCTTGACGATACAATGTGATACACTGAAATCCCTGAACGTTACAATGTGATACACTGAAATCCCTGGACGATACAATGTAATACAATGAAATCCCTGGACGATACAATGTAATACACTGAAATCCCTGGACGATACAATGTGATACACTGAAATCCCTGAACGATACAATGTGATACACTGAAATCCCTGAACGATACAATGTGATACACTGAAATCCCTGGACGATACAATGTAATACATTGAAATCCCTGGACGATACAATGTAATAAACTGAAATCTGTGAACGATACAATGTGATACAATGAAATCCCTGGACGATACAATGTAATACACTGAAATCCCTGAACGATCGATGTAATACACTGAGATCCCTGGACGATACGATGTATTACACTGAAATCCCAGGACGATACAATGTAATACACTGAAATCCCAGGACGATACGATGTAATACACTGAAATCCCTGAACGATACGATGTTATACACTGAAATACACTGAAATCCCTGAACGATACGATGTTATACACTGAAATCCCTGAACGATACCATGTTATACACTGAAATACACTGAAATACCTGTACGATACAATGTAATACACTGAAATCCCTGGACGATACAATGAAATGCACTGAAATCCCTGAACGATACAATGTAATACACTAAAATCCCTGAAGGATACGATGTTATACACTGAAATACACTGAAATCCCTGAACGATACGATGTTATTCACTGACATACACTGAAATCCCTGAACGATACGATGTTATACACTGAAATACACTGAAATCCCTGAACGATACGATGTTATACACTGAAATACACTGAAATCCCTGAACGATACCATGTTATACACTGAAATACCTGTACGATACAATGTAATACACTGAAATCCCTGGACGATACAATGTAATACACTGAAATCCCAGAACAATACAATGTAATACACTGAAATCCCCGACAATACAATGTAATACACTGAAATCCCTGGACGATACAATGAAATGCACTGAAATCCCTGAACGATACAATGTAATACACTAAAATCCCTGAAGGATACGATGTTATACACTGAAATACACTGAAATCCCTGAACGATACGATGTTATTCACTGACATACACTGAAATCCCTGAACGATACGATGTTATACACTGAAATACACTGAAATCCCTGAACGATACGATGTTATTCACTGACATACACTGAAATCCCTGAACGATACGATGTTATACACTGAAATACACTGAAATCCCTGAACGATACGATGTTATTCACTGACATACACTGAAATCCCTGAACGATACGATGTTATACACTGAAATACACTGAAATCCCTGAACGATACGATGTTATACACTGAAATACACTGAAATCCCTGAACGATACCATGTTATACACTGAAATACCTGTACGATACAATGTAATACACTGAAATCCCTGGACGATACAATGTAATACACTGAAATCCCAGAACAATACAATGTAATACACTGAAATCCCCGACAATACAATGTAATACACTGAAATCCCTGGACGATACAATGAAATGCACTGAAATCCCTGAACGATACAATGTAATACACTAAAATCCCTGAAGGATACGATGTTATACACTGAAATACACTGAAATCCCTGAACGATACGATGTTATTCACTGACATACACTGAAATCCCTGAACGATACGATGTTATACACTGAAATACACTGAAATCCCTGAACGATACGATGTTATACAATGAAATACACTGAAATCCCTGAACGATACCATGTTATACACTGAAATACCTGTACGATACAATGTAATACACTGAAATCCCTGGACGATACAATGTAATACACTGAAATCCCTGAACAATACAATGTAATACACTGAAATCCCCGACAATACAATGTAATACACTGAAATCCCTGGACGATACAATGTAATACACTAAAATCCCTGAACAATACAATGTAATACACTGAAATCCCAGACGATACAATGTAATACACTGAAATCCCTTGACGATACAATGTGATACACTGAAATCCCTGAACGTTACAATGTGATACACTGAAATCCCTGGACGATACAATGAAATACACTGAAATCCCTGAACGATACAATGTCATACACTAAAATCCCTGGACGATACGATGTAATACACTAAAATCCCTGAACGATACGATGTAATACACTGAAATATCTTAACCATACAATGTAATACACTGAAATCCCTGAACGATACGTTGTAATACACTGAGATCCCTGGACGATACAATGTAATACACTGAAATCCCTGGATGATACAATGTAATACACTGAAATCCCTGGACGATACGATGCGATACACTGAAATCCCTGTACAATACGATATAATAAACTAAAATCCTATGACGATACTATGTAATACACTGAAATCCCTGAACTATACGATGTAATACACTGAAATCCCCTAAACGATACGATGTAATACACTGAAATCCCTGGACGATACGATGCGATACACTGAAATCCTTGAACGATATGATGTAATACACTGAAATCCCTGGACGATACAATGTAATACACAGAAATTCCTGTACAATACGTTGTAATACACTGAAATCCCTGAACGATACAATGTAATACACTGAAATCCCTGAACGTTACGATGTAATACACTGAAATCCCTGAACCATACAATGTAATATACTGAAATCCCTAAACGATACGTTGTAATACAATGAAATCCCTGAACGATACATTGTAATACACTCAAATCCCTGGACGATACGATGTAATTCACTAAAATCCCCGAATGATACAATGTAATCCCTGGAGGATACGATGTTATCTACAATGCATCTTACATATTTGTATCGATTGGTGAAGGTATTGCTATCATGAAATACACATACTTGAATCATGAGTTTTACATTCATGACACCTCCGGGGCTCTGTAAAATATCAATACGTTTTCGCGACACTTCAGTATATAGATGTCTTATTAAACCCCAGTATATATATATATATATATATATATATATATATATACACAGTATATATCTGCAAGAACAGAGTGACTGCTTTGACAAGGCGCCGTGATTGAAGCGGCACAAATATCTTAAAATAGCGCCGAACTGTACAGACACTTTTAAATCACGCCATGTGTGAACGTGATGACTTCATCAAGAAGAGGAAGATGTCTTTATTCCTGTAAGTGTGAACCAGTAGAAGGAGGAGGAGGAGGAACAGTGTGTGTGTGTGTGTGTGTTTTGAGTTTTTCAGCCACATTAACCTCACCAAAAAAAGAAAGAGTTTCAAACTTTACTCCTCCGTCACAACGGAAGTGGAAAGAAGAGAAGAAGAGCGAGCCAGTGAGTCAGTGGTTTCTAGAGCCGCACATATAGCTTCACATGAGTGAGCGCACACAAAACAGACGAATGCAAACAGACACTCCCCCCGCCCCGCACACACACACACACACACACACGCACACACTGTGTGTGTGTGTGCGCACAACCGTCTTAACGTGTTATTTTTCGCTCGGCTCGTCCTCCGTCGACCTGCCTGGCGGATTCGTCGATCAGCTACTCTTGACGATTGTCCTTACGTACCCTATCGCTTCGCCGCCGCCACTACCCCCCCGCCCTCGCCTCGCTCTCCTCCGCCGCCCTGCATACCACGTACCCACTGTCTCTCCGCCAATTAATGCACACAGGGGCTGCATTGCAGTGAGGTTGGCGCGTGCCACGGCAGCACAAGAGTCTACAGACATGCATGTACGTGCCAGCTGGGCAGAAGAGGGAAGAAGGGAATGCTGGGTAGGGGTGGAGGGGAGGGGGAGGAAGGAAGGGTTATAGAACCAGCAGAATATGTCGAGTCAGGACAGAGTGTACATCGGAGGACGTCGACGTGAAGATTAAAACAATTATCGAAACATGTGCGACTCTTTCTTTTCTTCTGGTCCCCAACTTCCTGAAAAGTTTTTTCTTTTTTTTTCCTCCCTTACTCTCTCACTTTTTCCGCCCACTTATCATTAGCGAAGTGCAGGAGTCGATATGTTTTTTTTTTTGTTGTTTTCTTTTGCGTGCGGATTCACGTCGCGTCTCCTTTTTCGTTGGGACGTGTCAAAATCCACTTTAGTCGTGGATTTCATACAAGATTAAAAATTCAAAGTATTTATTGTCATAAGTACTACTACGTACCATGAAATTCTTCCTTTGGACCCCCAACAAAAGTGCACAGTATAAACATATATATATACATATATAAATAAATATATATACATTTGAAGGAACTTAAATCTACAGCAACAAAAGTACAAGTAGTATATACCCCGGCCGAGACCCAGGTCCGGGCAGATTTTCGAAGAGGGCCCCGGATGGAACGAGGACCGGTTTTAACTTTCGACCCCATACCTGAGTACATGAAATATCAACTTTATAGGAGAGTTTTGACAAGTTGAATCTGTTTCTTTTCAGGGGGGACAGGGGGGTGACTTGACTTTTCGACGATGGACTCCGGACCCCGGCGACGGGGAAGGCGAGTCGCCCTCCATACGATCCGGATACCAAGAGTCCCCCCCCTTCGTTATAAATATTCAGATCCTGCAGTTGTTCTCATGTCTAAAGTGTACCAGACAACAGATTCTATCCACGTTGAGACGGCAACGCTCCCTGGCAACAGATCTACCAATCGGGACCGAGCGAGGTGTCTGCCTGAGTCTGTCTGAGTATCATTATGGGATGTCGAGAGAGAGAGAGAGAGAGAGAGAGAGAGAGAGAGAGAGGGGGAGACTGCTTATCATGGTTCACAATGCAACATCATTCTCTGTCTATAGACCCCGCTGGGCGAAGTCGTCTGCACACAGCGAGGATCAAAATCATCTTTTCTTTAAAAAAAAAAAAAACAACCTCCCTGTGATTCACACAGTTACGTAACAACAAGGCAACAATGACATGATTTGTTGTGGGCTGATTATTGTCTGGTATCTTTCCACTTGTATTCACTCAATATGCACCAATAATGTAAGTCCAGGTTTGTGGAGGGGAGAAGGTTTTTTTATTTTTTTATTTTGTTTTGATTCAATCGCACAATGTCTTCGCTGCCGATCCAAATACTAATTGATGAGGTGAAACAGGGTCAAGCGTGAGTCTGTGTGGACGGAACCCCAACTTTTATCCAGAGTTGTGTTCATGAGGCGGCGCTTTCTGGTCTGTGAAAGAAACATGTCAAAGAGTCCAGAGCTGAGTCTCAAATCACATACTTCTCTTAGTGCACTGGAGGTTAGTATGCATCAGGATAGTGTACGTACTAACTTGTAACTAATTCTCAACAGATAGTACTGTCTCAAATCAAACACTGCTGCTACACACTAACAGGAAATGACGCGACAGCTTCTTCTTCTACTACTATTTAACGATGATTTCAACCAGCTGTAGGAACACTATCGCCACCTGCTGGCAGCACGTTTAGTTTGGATCAAGAAATATGAGAAACTAAATATTGGCGAGATATTTACGCCGGTATCAGCACCGAAGACGTGTCATTCTCCTACAGCTGGCTGTGAAAATACACCTGTAAGTATATATATATATATATATATATATATATATATATATATATATATATAAATATACATTTATATGACGTAACTTCCGTTTACGTCACTAAGGTGGCGGTCGTTTTGGGTCCATCAATCCATACTCAGTTTTGTGGGCGTTTAAGTACGACAATTTAGTGTGCATGGTGCACTACATTTCCCGTACTAACAATTGAGACGCACTTATGCACTAAAAATACAAAGTTTTAGTACGAAAGTATGCGATTTGAGAAGTTTTCTTTGGAGCGTTTCACAGGCCAATTGCCTTTTTGCTGATTTTCTTAAACGCACACAAAAGTCACTCACTCACTCACAATGTAAAGAATAGTGTATAAAAAAACACAGCAGTTAAATCAATTACCAACAATAGGAAACTCACATAAAATAAATAACAGTGAACTAAACCACAAGGTAAACTTCAATAACGACATTTTTTTCCTTCACGAAATGTAGAATATTGCAAGTATTACAGCAGCTCAAGTGTTTTCTGTGAGTTCATTGAAGTGATGACTGTTCAGTTATGAAGTGTTTTGAGTTTAGTTATACAATGTCTGACGTTCTTGAACGCACCATAGCAATCCTGACGTCATTGAATGCATCAATGGTGTGCCGTGCCAAGAAAGTTAACAGACATTGGTATAAGTTTTATCTATCTTTCATGTAGTACAAATCTAAATATAATGGTATATTTGTAATTTAATCAAGGATAAATCAAGATAATGTATAAACGCTCATATTAGGGACGATAAATCGGTTAAACCTTAGAATCCACATGACATCTTTGAGATAAGTGTGAACCTCCTTCTGTCGCTGCTCTACTCTGAGTCTCAGACAAACTCAAGGACCACGACTCTTGATGAAAAACACCAGGCAATGACTCTCTAAGTAGACGCTTTATCCTCCGGCATCAGGTGACGACAGATCATCGATCATCCCTCCAACCAATGGTTGACTTAACTGGTCCTATCAACACCATTCTTGATCCTAGACAGTCTCTCATCTTCATCTTAATTATATATAATATATATTAGAAAAGATTTCAATTACAATAATCATTTCATTTTATACATGTTTAAAAATGTTTTTAAAAGCTTTAGCACGTTTTTTTATTACTACTTGCAGTATTTGTTCAACTAAATATATATAAAAAAAGGTTTTTCTATAACTGAATATATCATCTCCCTGATATCGTTTTTTTTTTAATTAAAAATAATATTTTCAATGTATTTACATACTAAACATGTTATTTATGAGACAGACATTACACATATATTTTCCATTTTTTATTAAATATTTAAGCTATTTTTCCTCTTTAATACGTTATTGAATTTACTGGTCATTTGTGTTTTTCACAAATTATATGATAGGTTGGGTTTTTTTTCAATGTTTTTTTTTTTTAATCGCAAAAAACGTGACAATGATACAAAACTATGAACAACCAAAGTCAGAATGAAAAATTCCAGATGTTTTTAAAATATATATATAGATATACTCTTTTTTAAAGTACCTGAAGAGAACGCACAGGAAAAAATAATAATTTGAAATTCAGACAAAATGTATTGTTTTGCTCAAACATTTTTATTAATAGTTTGGGACGAGGTGGGAACCGGATTGAAGCGATATCGTTGAAGTCATCATCTGCTAAAATGGAATTACATTAGATGTGCATTTACACTACATGTGTCTTTCCTCGTTGTTTTTTTTCCCCCAAATTGGATGACATATTTTCCATTCGATGGACCTTCCCTGCTCTGTGTGTCCTGATTACTGTATTATATAGAAATATATGTCACAGTACACATTGGAATCCAGTAGGATCTGGAATCGTACTAGTACAGATTGGAATTCCAATCAAATTTTGGAATTTTGATTCCAATATATCATGGGACAATTCGCAATAGTCCAAATAAATAAGGTCTATGACCTGGACCAGAGGGTTGTCCCCATGGTTACAATGTTCATCTAAAATATGAAGTAATTCCTCTAGAATAGTAATGCTGAATGTAGGCTTACCTATACTAAAATGTGAGGTGTGAAATGATTCAGTCTACTTTTCAAAACATTTTGATGTAATCCGAATTTCTCCTATTAGAATTAGAGATTGTCCTGGTAGAATTCCCATTTGTCCTAGGACAGATTGGAATTCCAATATTCCGATCCAAATACAGTAGTAGTATTCCAATCTCTCCTAGTAGATATTGGAATTCACTAGTAGTATCTGGAATCCTCCTAGCACAGATTGGAATTTCAATATTCAGATCCAAGTTCAGTAGTAGGATTCCAATCTGTACTAGTAGGGATTGGAATTCACAAGTAGAATCTTGAATCTTACTAGTACAGATTGGAATTCCAATATTCAGATCCCAATACAGTAGTAATATTCCAATCTCTCCTAGTAGAGATTGGAATTCACTTGTAGAATCTGGAATCTTACTAGTACAGATTGGAATTCCAATATTGAGAGCCAAGTTAAGTAGTAGGATTCCAATCTGTACTATTACAGATTGGAATTCCAATATTGAGATCCAAGTTAAGTAGTAGGATTCCAATCTGTACTAGTACAGATTGGAATTCCAATATTGAGATCCAAGTTAAGTAGTAGGATTCCAATCTGTACTAGTACAGATTGGGAATTCGCAAGTAGAATCTGGAATCTGTACTAGTACAGTTTGGAATTCCAATCTGTACTAGTAGGATTCCAGAGCCTACTGGATTTCAATCTGTACTGTCACACATATACTGTATAATTATCAGTTGTCACCCCGTCTGAAGTCTACTGTTCACCTCTGTTGAACTCTTTTCGATGCTATTTGCAATTTGAATTGTTTATTTGCTAGATTTAACTTAATTAACCCGGTTGAGTTTAATGGTTTTTACAGCTTTTTTTTAACGACACATACAACCCTACAAGCGAGGGATTAAAGAAATAAAGACGTACTTCAAGAAGCTGGTTCACCCCCAGATGGGATACAAACCCAAACACGGTCAGTCACAAGCTCCGGCTACGTCTCGCATGATATTATGAAGACACAAGTTTAAGGGTTTGTGGTCAAAAAGCTCTATTTCTCGGTTTGTTCACTCGAGCATCATCACATTTTTCGCACAAAGACAACTCTGTGACAGAGCGGGAGGTTTTTTTTTTCGTGCAGCCTCTAAACTTAGGTTCAAATTTAGGTCGCCGCGTTTCCATGTTGTGTTTGCATGTTCTCTCCTCCCTGTGCACGCCACCCGAACAATGCGTGCAGCTTAGGGACGAGGACGCCGGAGTGAACCAATCGTTGCACTCGCTTCTGCAGGAAACATGTTTAAAAAAAAAGGGACCAAGTGATGTAATATTAACAGTATCCCTTCACTTTAGTGTTGAGTCTGTAGTGAACGGTACTTGTATCGTCTTCACGAGCAAACACTCAATGACCTGATATCACAGCAGTTTAAAAATGATAATGACAACTTGGGTGTGACAAGAAGTGGGACTTATTAGGAGTAAATACACCGGAGACCTTCGGTAATCTCTTCATTAAAGGGCCGGTGCATCTGGTCGTAATGTTTGGGAACAAATTGGTCACATGGTTCTCCTGAATACACTGTCGCCATTGAAAATAAGAACTATGGAAGCGTATCAGTGCCAGTGCATATTGAGTGGTGGACTTTAACGTTTCAATTTGTTTATTAAGCTTTATTTTTTTTGCCTTTTATAATTCAATTTAAAAATGTCAAAATTAAAAGATTGAATTGTTATAGTTGAATGAAAAACTGAAATTCTTTAAAATGAATTACTTTTTTTTTACACATAGGGGTTTAAAATACCAATAGTTATTTAGTGTTTTTCTTTGTCTATTTTAATATACCAATAATTATTTAGTGGCGTTTTTTTTTTGTCTAAATCCAATATATTTTTATTAGTAGCCTATATTCAATATACAAAATGTTACATAAAACTGAACATATACACTCTACTTATTAATTTATTCATTAACTACAATACTTTTTCCAATAAAAATGAATTCAATATTACAATACAGACACTATTAAATTAAATTATTCAAAAACACATTGATTAAATGCTTAACAAAACAATAACTTTTCAAAAAGAACATTTATAATTAATAGTATTAATTCAATGTTCTGATGACACTGACGTCCTTCCATAGAAAGCACCTAAATGTCGACAAAAAGGTTTTCATCTCCAAACTCAAGCGACACATGAGGATGTGGTTGACACGACCCAATTAAAAAAGGGAATTCCACAAGGTTTTTTACCCAGTTGGGCGAAACAACGACGGGTGATGAATGAATCTGAAGGGACTTTTTAATCAATCGTGTTTTTCAAGATACGAAACCATCCATCGCTGATTCAGAGATGGTTTTTATTATGTCGAGCTGATGAGAGTTATGTTGAATAGATTGCTGGTGTAGATTAAACTTGTGTTGTTATATTTCTGCGTCACATTCAATCAACGCTGTATCTACATTTATTTGAGCAATATTTACTACATTTTGATTTTGTTTTGTTGTGTTTATGTGCAAAGACAAAAACATATGTGCCAGGTTTCAGTTTGAGTTGCTGTATGAAAACACATGGAGATCGTCATTTTTGGACTTCAGAAAACTCTTTAACCTCAACTGAAAATAGGGCCAAACATGCTTGTATTTTTTATTAATTATATTACATTTTTATTCAAATCAAAGTCCAGATTCACATCTAAAAGAAGAAAGCAAAAAATGCAAGCAAGTGCACGACACACACAGCTGATGAACCGAGAAGTGGAGTCCTTGTCAGAACCTTTGCTGAGTCACACTTACACTTTATGTTTCACATTCTTGATTTGTGACGATATTTCCAGAGCGAGTGTTTGACGTAAACCTTGGCATAACTTTGAGGAAACATTTTGCAACGTGTGGAAAAATAAACATTTCTCATTCCCGACCGGCCGAAGCGACGGGTCGGTCATGGTTTGTCATTAAGTCATTTAGTTGGCTCGGAAATGGACTGATCCTCTTTGCAGAGCTCCTTTGAATGCGATGGTTACACTAGATAACAACCGAGGAGGAGTAGCTGAGGCAGGTAGGAGTACATTTTAAGAAAAAGTTTGACCTCAAAATACCCTTTTTATTCAATATCAAAAGAAAATGATATGGGTAAGTTCAACGGATTGGACATTCTTTTTACAATTCTGTATATTTTGCAAAGAGACCTCATTTACTTTTTTAGTCTTTAATCCCCTGAACTGGAATTCCATTGGATGAGCTCAAAAAATTGTAGGAAGGGAAAGAACATATTTTTTGATATAATACTAGCTCAGGTACCCGGTGCTGACCGGGAATTTTTACAAAATCCAGAACCACGAAAAAATGACATGGAAGCTGCTAAGGGCTAAAAGAAAACCAAAAACGTTGGAGGATTTGAGACTTACTTAGCATTTGAGCTACAGAGCTTTAGTTTAACACCGTCCTTCGACTCTAATGCTATCGTAGCACTAATATTAATGGAGAGTTTTGCGGGAGAATAAGACCAAAAAGAAAGAAAAAAAAAAGGCTTAGTCCAGATACGGCGCAGTTCAAGGCGGCCATTTTGAAGCCTAGAAGATCTCAAGAAGAACCAAGCTGTCTCAAGTGCCCTTTATAGATATAGATTTAAAGAGAAGTGAATAAGAAGTAAGGAAATACACTATTCAAATGTATTTCTTCTTTTATTTTCAAGCATTTGCTGCATATTCCAAAAGGGGATCCCTGGGCATAGGCTAATAGTTTTTGGGGGGTCCTTGGCATCGTGAAGTTTGGGGACCTTTGGTCTATGTAACCAGAAATGTCTTGTGTCCCTGTCTCAACTTTTCACAATGTATTACTCACATTACTTTACTTTACACAACACTTAAACCGATGGACAGGCTCAACAGAAGTTTATAGGAAAAGAGAGAAAACTACAGTATATAAAATCTATGATAGCGCAACCTTTACAGCGATGCTATTCCACAGTACTAATACTGATGAACGCGACTATGATGGTCACGATATCAATACCTGGGCTGATACTGATCCTGAACCAGTTTTAAAATATTTTATAAATATCAACTTTCATTCCATTAATGTTTGAATAAAAAGGTTGGCATTACAAATGTGTCATTTATTCAAACAACGTGTTTAAATGTAAAGAAAATACAGTTAAACTATAAAACTTTTTACCATAAAACGAAGACAGCTTGTGTAACAATATTTTATAAACAAAGGGACAATTTTCGAAGGAACATAAACAACCGTGTCGAGCTCTTTAAGTCAACATAAAAGTTCTAGAACAAAATAAAATGAACACTTTTAGAGAACAAACATTCACCTTTATTAAACAAAAATGTTAAAATAAAAACTTTGAGAGGCTGGATCGGACCGATACTCAATACCAGTATCCACAGATTTCCCACAATGCACTGCAACGATATTCTGAATTAAAGAAATAAAATGTGCTAGATAGCTTCTAGTGTTTTTTAACCCCATCAACTGTATTATAAATGAAAATATTGATCATTCGATGCACAACATCCACTTGTATAATCATCAGATTAAATATATCTTGTATTTATTCATATATCTACCCCGCGATGTAGAGTTACATGACTGGGAGTCGAACCAACGGTCTCCAAACACAGCAGACAACACTGGTAGTGAGTTAGCAAAACAGTCAAACCGTCAAAAATAGCAAATATGGATCGACGACAATTAAAGTTTCTCATTTATTTAAACAAATATACACTAGTGAGAGAAAAACAAATGTCATTCACGGGTAGGTAACAGAAAAGTAAGTCAAAGGAGCTCGGGGTGTGCGTGAGAGGAAATCGGAGAGAGAGAAAGAGAGAGAGAGAGAGAGAGAGAGAGAGAGAGAGAGAGCGAGAGAGAGAGAGAGATTGGCGGCACATACGTGAGTGTTTGTAAGTTTGTGTTTGAGAGCGATCCTCCCGAGGCAAAGGCGATGCTAATGGACTCCAAGTGGCTGCGAGAGGAAAACAAATAAACATCGGCAGCAGCTTCTGCATTACATCATCGACCCTCGGCACACACACACACACACACGCACGCACACACACACGCACGCACGCACACACGCACGCACACACACACACACATACACAACCAACCTTCGCATTCTTAGCTATAGCCAGATGACTCTGGGGGCGGTTCAGAGCTAAAGGGCGACAGAAAGAAGGGAAACGGATAGAAACGCAAAGAGGAAGTCGACGCCGTGACCATGAGAGCGGGTCGAAGGTACGACGACGACGTCGAGTCAGAATTGTCAGGAAAAGTTCTTTACTGTCACTTGACAATCATGCGATGCTTATCCTAGAGTCTACTTCCTGTTTACATCTGGACCGTCTGTCTGTGGAACTCAAGGCCCGACCGGAGCATTTTAACAGATGGATCGAAAGACGATTAATGTTATCTAGTAACCTCTATAAATATTTAAGATAAGGAAAATATATTGATGTCTACAACTATACACAGTATTTCCAAGAACTGTAGAAGTGATGATGAAGAAAATAAATTATTTTAGGGGAAGTATAACAAACAATTTAATGAAGACAAATGAAGCCTCCAAAAATAAAATACTTCTTGTCACAGAAAGATTGGAAATACATTTTGTTAACCCCTGAAAAAATGTCCCACGACATGGGCTGGTTGATTTAAGTTATATACAGTTGTTGGTGCCAGTCAAATCAAAAGAAAGAGGATGAAGAAAAGTGGAAAGTACTACAAAATAAAATGAAAACGTGATCATGTTAAACAAATGATCTTGAGTTGTAGTTTATATTGACCATTATGATGTACTGTATTTGATGGAAAAAAATATTTCAAAAATACTATTAAATGAATAAACATACCCATGTAAAAAAAGGAAAGGAAAAGGAAAACTTAAACACTTGTGTTATTGCTGAAAAAAGGGATGATTTTAAATTATGATAGTAATAAAAGAAGCAAAATAAGTAGTTATTGAGCTGTTTTAACTATTACTAGTTACTTCAGTGTGATGTCATCAACGCTACAGTCGAGTCGCTTTACAGGTGGATAGTATTACGTCATCAGCAAACCGGAAAACAAATGTTTAGCACTGGTTAATCTTGGTCAAAGTTCTCGACAAAGATAAATCACTACCAATACACAGGTATATATTTGCACGGTAGCCATTAGCACTAGCAGTCAATATTGCTTTGTTATATAACTTAAAAAAGCAATTGTTGTTATTTCACCTCCATGACAGTTGATTAAGTCTGCAAATTGTTTCAGATGATCATCACTGACATGGTCAAGATGTTGAACCAACCATGACAATGAGGAAGTAATGTGATTCGCAAACTGATTATGGGATGTTCAAAAACAGCTCCCACACATGGTGTACTTCTCGTGCAACATAATCTTTAAGTTTTGAACAGGAAACATGAATAAAAACTATTTAAAGAGGACAGAGGGTGACTGACATATGGAACCGAAACTGACCAGTTACTTCATCCAAACTCTCTGATCACATGTTATTAAGATATTTTTCAGAGACCAGATGAGGAGCCAGGACCTTCAGCAACAATTGATAAAGTTGAACATCAATTAACACAGCGTCTCAACATCACGGAGGAGCCAGACAACAACAGGACATGGGAACATGTCGATCATTTGGAAGTTCCAGATACTTGTGTACCACACATGTACTATCTTCTAAAGCTGATGTTTGGACATATTTTTGTGTCAAAACAAATGAAAGCAGTTACGACTTCGTCAAGAGTTATGTGGTCTGTAAATTCTGCAACAACAGAGTGAAGTAAAAGAAGGAGCTTTCTCGCCTGCAGTTCATACAAAACCCAGAATTCTGACCCACTCTAGTAGAAGAACTCACATTTCCCAGATCCTTTAAACTCTTCACTGGCTGCCAGTTTCTTTCAGGATCAATCAACTTTCTTTGGGGCTTTGTTATCTTGGCTTTTTTAAAGCACGTATTTTAACTGTGTATTGTTTTTGATTGTTTAAGCACCTCGTGACCCTGGTCTGAGAAAGGCGCTTTACAAATTACAATTACTTACCTACTTCTAAGAACAATAAAAGTTAAGATTTTTTTTATTCGTCAAATATTTAGTTCAGCTCAGCGCAGCTTGAGAGCGCAGCCTTCCTACAAGCCTCTCACTGTAAACCATATTATGATATATATACAATATATATATACAGTATATAACATGATTTCAATTAAGCTTTTAATCTCCACCTTCACTAACAATATTGTTGCACCTTAGACCATGGAATGAACATCCAGTCTATATTATGAGGAACCTGGACGTCCCTCTTGCACAAGTTCATTATGTATCTTGAAGTGTGATATCTCTATATCAACATGAGCAACTGTTTGTATGATGTGGTAACTGAGGAGTCAGAACTGATGTCGGTTTTCACTAAATAGACAATTAGTTTGTCCCTCTGTTATCACAAGGAGTTCTGAGACAAAATGGAATGTTAAAAAACAAGGTTATTTTCATGGGGTTTTTGTTACATGTAAACAAACAAAGCGTTCTAAACTGGTGGCATTTTGAAGAAAATCATTTTTCATTGACTAAAAAGGAAACTTCAGCATCTGGTTGTTATTCAAATAGCATTTTGTTTGATTTTCCTCAGGAAACTTAACCTAAACAAGTAATACACTAATAAATGGCATTTATAGAGACGCAAACACAGAAAGCAACACAGGTTTGTTACTTTATTTTAGTTGCATCTCCCAAATTATCACTTTTACCAAGTATTTAGAAAAACACACAATTTCTAAAAAAACTGTAGACTGACAAGGCTATGAGACGGTCTGTTGTTTTTACAACTTTATTTGTTAACTGATTCACAAGCTGCCAAAACACAGACACACTTTTCTTGTCTCGCAATATTCAACAACAACAATTCTCCCTTCTTTACGTTTAAACTAGAACAACACACACTTCATTCAGTCTCATGACACCTTCACGGAACTACGTAAAAAACCCTGAACTTAACCACAGACCAAAGAAAAACTAAATTAATACATATTTGGGTATGTATTTAAAAAAGGTGAAAAACGACATTAGAAAAGCGGGGAGGCAGCGTAATCAGAGGAGCTGTATTTATTCTATGAAGTGAGCAATCATTAATAATCACATGTTGTTAAAATAATGTAAGTTTTCGAGAGTGTATAAACTGTGTGAGAGTGTGGAGAATGTAAATGACAGTTTGGAAAAGGTTTATAAAGAGTACAAGGAGGGATTATGAGGCCTAAGTATTTAGAAATAAGACACTGCACACACCCACACAAAAAACAAGAGACCACTGTATCACTGTAATATTTTACTAAATAAAAAAGAGAGAACAAAGTTTTCAGTTTATTCAGTTGTTTTTTAAAACTCGAGCAAATCTGGGCGAACAAGAGGTTACGAGAGTGAAGATCATTATGACGTAATAATGGCTTCATTCCTCCTTCAGTCAGCTGTGATCTCGCCCCG
This sequence comes from Callionymus lyra, assembly GCF_982586985.1. Lineage (NCBI taxonomy): Eukaryota > Metazoa > Chordata > Actinopteri > Syngnathiformes > Callionymidae > Callionymus > Callionymus lyra. Next base: position 8,821,452 of record NC_141822.1, read on the forward strand.
CTTAGTTTATACAACGAGTCCCATGGAGGTGGAGACTTCCTGGATTGATTACACGTGGTGACAAACCACGATGCTTGACCAATGACATCAGAGTGGGTGTGGTTATGGTAAACAAGATTTAATCTCCAGAAAAGTGTTTTCAGTGGGCGGAGCTTAAGATCATTTTCTAATGTCAATGTTTCAATGAAAAGAGAGTTTTGTACAAACACACACTGATGATACAATAGAGTCACAACATCTATTTAAGCCTTAAATCTACACTTTAGTTGCCCTTAAACAACAACATTCCACATTTTCAAGCAAAAGATCTTTGCTGTCTCAGTCTTGCTATGGCTCTATTTGTGCTTTCACGAGCGAATTCTGTGAGACTGAAGCTACACAACCGCTTCCAAATGTAACACAACGCCTTCCATCGGCCCTCTGGGGAAAAACCCCTGTTGCAGCATCACCGTACAATAACACACGCAGAGATATTTTGAGATGCTTCACATCACTCCATCAACAACTCTGACACAAGACCGTAAAACACCGTCATCTTTGCACAGTAAAGAGGAAGCAGCAGAGGAAGAGAGAGAGAGACACAAAAACGTTGAAACCGTATGTGTAAATTACATAACAGTCGACATGTGATCTCTGTTTTTTTTTTCTGTTTTTTTCTAACAATAAATCCTTTACACTGGCATCTGCGCGGCGCCGCCATGTGACCGAGCTGCCGTCCAAAATATAACACAGAACTGTAAATTTTCCATGAGCCTCAAGGTTCTAATTTCATGCTGGTATGCACTGATCCGCTGCCAGAAAAGTTTCAATTTTGGTGAGAGGTGCAGGTTTTTTCCCACCTATTTGGTTGTTTTTTTTAAAGTGGAAATGAAGAACAGAAGAAGGACTCTTCAGATTTTTAAAACTTTGGATTGTTACTTTACTGTAACACTTTTGTTCTGAATAAGTTTAATAAAAATCGATTAAGAAGAAAATAAGAATATATAATTTGATATATAATGTTGATCGATTATTCACATGCCTAAAGTACATTAATATTCTATAGCTTGAACATTTTTCTTTCACTCATTTTAATATTATTTTTGCGTCATGTTTAATTTACTTATTTTTGTTGTTTTATATATTGAAATAAGCCTAAGACTAAGGAGTAGTATTTGGAAAAATATATACAAGTTTTTGGCTAAGGAAAATACTAAGCAAGTTTTTACAGGAAAGTAAATTGTTTTAATACTATTATAAAATGTTGAAGGCTATTAATATTTTTTGTTTGTTTGCTTTAAGTGAACATTTTTTTAATATACTTTTTTTTTACTTACTAAACCTAAATTAAAAGAAAAGAATATAGAGACAATTTTTATTTCATTTAATTAAACTTTACTGGATTCATTTAGCATCACCAATATGAACATATATTATTTATTTAATATTTTTGTATTATGGACTTTTTGCATAGGAAATCAATAAGTAGTTACAATATAATAACATATTTTATAAGGTTTCAATAGTTTTGTTTTGTTGTTGTTGCAAATAGGACTGGAACATTTTTTAAATGAAAGTTTCAAAGAAAAGTAACCATAAAAAAAACTTTTCTTAATAATATAATAATTTTTAATTCGATTGATTAATAAAAT